>NC_056747.1:465126485-465326485 GCF_019279795.1 Protopterus annectens
AATAATTCAAGTTATAAATTGGTGGGCATCATCAGGTTAGCCCTTCTCAATTACAGGAGTTTTACAAACTGTCCAATTTGGAGGCACTTCTGAATTTGGAACCAGTTCTTGCTTGTGTAGTCACCAAGATATGTTTCAGATTTAATGAGAATTCCCCAGCTGTACCGGTGTTTTGTGCCTATCATTCCTTCAAGCTTAGTAGAGATTTTTGTCCATCAGTAATTTCATGCCTTCAAAAGTGATACCTCATGAATCAAACTCCAGCTCACACTACATAAGTATTTAACTTCCTGCTTGGTACTGATCCCCTTCTGTGGCACCACAGAATTGTGAAAATTTCCTGGCGTTCTTTGAAAATATCCATATAAATGATAGATCTTTAATCCTCGTGACTTCAACCCCCCCGTAGACTGGGATACTTATACTGCTATACACATCTAACACTGATTATGTACAACATTTCATGGATTGGCTTAATGAAAAATTTTTAGATCAAATTGTCTGAAATCACACCGGGGCAATAATATCCTGAATCTTTTTCTTACAAACATGGCCCCAGCATGTTCCCTTTCCCTGAATGGTCCTCCATTAGTTAAGTCAGACCACAAATTGGTTACCTCTACTCTTAAAGCATCCACCCCAGTGGTAACCAGCACAACCCTATTTAGAGACTTCAGAAAAGCAAATCCTTTACAGTTGTACAACAAAACTCTCAAATATTCACTTATGTTAACCCCACAGCTGATAAAGGATATGGAACCACATATGCCAAGGATCTTTATATAAATGCATTGACAGAGAAGTCACCATTGGAACCAAAACAACAACAAATTCGACAACTTACTATCTTCGTGGTCTGTAGATATTAACAAATTATACAATAAAAGGAAGAAATTGCTTAGATTACCTTCTAGGGCCAGAGCTTCCCATCACAAAGAGAATATAAAATGCCTCACTGAGAAATTGAAGGCAGTTATAAAGACCAGCAAAGAGTCCCATGAACATAGACTAGCTTCTGAAGATGAAATACTTATAAGCCCACCTTTAATTACATTAAAAAAGGAATAATTTATACCAGTGTTCAAGCTTATCTGTAATGACACCTGAAATTTTAATTCTAAACACATTGCCAACATACTATCAAATAACCTTGATGCAGTTTTCTCCCTTAAAACTATAATTTGCACTCCCAACATCCATGAGTTTTTCTCCCTACCACCATCTGAAAAGATCATATCCTTAAAGCACTGTACAAGACCAAAAAGCACCTCTGAAATGCATCCTGATAATGTAGTGAGTCATCTAATAAATAGTGGCAAGCAGTCTGTTGCTGATCCCTTGTTAAGTTGTTCAACCTAAGTCTTATCACAGTATATGCTCCCAATTCATGGCACACTGTGGTGGTGATGCTTCTCCATAAGAGTGGCCCCACCACTGACCTGAGTAACTATACACCCATTAGTCTTACTAGTCTTGTCTATAAAACCATGGAATTCAAAATCTGACATTAAATATTTCATAAGGTTCAAAATGCAACAATTCAGATTTGATAAGGGCAGGTCATGCCTACTCAGTCTTGTGAGCTTCTTTGAAAAGGTTGTATAGGCACAGGACAGTGGTCACACTGTTCATGATGCCTGCTTGGATCTGTCAAAGGCATTTGTCACCATTCCACATGATGGGAGTGTTAGTAAGCTAAGGGCATTAAAACTGATCTCTGTTTGGTAAGACTGATTGCAAATTGGCTCAAGGACAGAACACATGTTGTTAGGGCTGGTGATGCATCCTCAGTTAGGAAATATGTGACCAATACCTACATACATAAATACATATATTTCAAGCATGGGCATCAATGCCCTTCTAGCTTGCCAGTATACCAAAACACTTGTTCCCATAATATGTGTCCAGACTGATCTTAAAATATCTAAACTTGTACTTGCTTTAATGTAATTTGCTAGTCTGTTCCATGCATCAGCTGTTCTTTCAGAGAGCCAGTTAGTACACTTTTCATTCCTATAGAATCGTCTGCATAGGTTGCTTAATTCTCTACTACTCTTTGATAACCCCAAACATTCCTAGAGCTAGTTGTCTCTAAATGCCCTGTATATCTCCTCTTAGTTATCTATAAAAGACACTGTACAAGTTCAGATATTTTAGTCTTTCGTAATAACTGAAATTTTCACATCCATGGATGCCCTTGGTATATTTCTGCTGTACTCTTTCCAGTTTACTCATACTTGTTTTCTTATAATGTTTCCATATTGTTATTCCATACTTAAATTTGGGTCTAATGTAACTAATAAACAACAACTTCATCATTTCTTATTTCCCAGACTTTATAAATTTTCTTATACAACCTATAATTTGATAACTATCATTAACCAAGTGATTGATATGATTTGAAAAACTCATATCTGGATCTACCCATATACCCATGTCAATGAGTCTACAGTTTCAATCACTGTGTGCTGTATTAAATATTCACCTTTCAATTTATGTCCCCCAAATGTATTTATCAGCATATTATTCTCCTGTGCCCAAACGGTCAGTTTAGTCAAGTTGTTTTTCAGACATGCCTTATCTGTAACGCATGTAATCAATTTACCCAATTTCAGGTAATCTGCATATAGACTGTAGAACATCAGGTCTGAAAGATACAATCTAAACAAGTAAGGGCCTAGGACAGAGCCCTGTAGGACACCCTAATTGTAACCAAGAATTTTACCTGTCCATTTGCTGTATGATACTTGTGTAGGACACCCTAATTGTAACCAAGAATTTTACCTGTCCATTTGCTGTATGATACTCCTATCTTTGAGCCATGCAGCTATCCATCTTATCAAGAGTACATCAATACCTAGTTGTTCTAATTTATTGATCAGTGTTTTGTGTATGACCATCAAACGCTGAAGTTAAATCTATGTAAATTACATCACAGCACAATTTTTCATTCATACCTGTTATTATATTGTTATAGAATATCATGTTACAGTTAGTAATAGATCTACTTTCAACATATGCATGCTGATGTATGGTTTCAAGTCCCAGCCTATCCAGTTCTGACAATAACTTATCCAATATTACTTTTGTCATTGTCCTATTCCTCTTCCTTAAAGATAGGTTTGATAAGCGCATGTCTCCAATCTTGAGGAATCTCCCGATATTTATATGACCTAGTGAATAATAGATTTAATGGTACTGTGAGTTGTTGCTGAACTGCTCTAGCATATTTTTTACTAATTCTGTCTCCTTCCTGTGCTTTGTTTGGATCCAGTTTTCACAATTCTTTTTCAAACTAATATAATATGTAATTTGATTCCAGTATCTGAGGTTACCTGAATGTGACTAGGACACCTTATCACCCCCTTTGTGGAGCCAAACTGTTTTGTATAAGATTTTGTAAATATATCTATAATTTATTGTGTGAGAGAATGAATTTTAGAATATGTACACAGTTTATCAGTTTGTATGTCCATCTTATGTATCTGTAAAAAGGTTTCCTATTATGCTCAATATCTCTTTATACATTTTCTTCAGATATTTCTTAATCCTGCCTCACACTATGCTTAATCTGTTTATCCAGCTTGTTTATTTCAGTTTTCAAAGTGGTTGTTTGACCTCTCTTTCGTTTCTTATATTTTATGTCTCTCACCATAATCAGGTATCTTGTTCTTATGGAAATATATCCCCCTGATGTTGTATCATTAGATCCTGATGTTAATTTTTTTATTTTTTATTTTTGCACTCAAACACATTCTCTTTCAAAACTTTTCACATTCCATGTGTAGTTTTTTCACGGAACATATCATTCCAGTTAGTTTTATGTAGTGACTGTTTTGCTTCCATATAATCTGTAATTAACCTTCTGTGCATTGGTTTAGATTTCAGTTTGGCAGAATTATCTAGCAACAAATTAATCTTTATAAACCATGATATCTGCACATCAATGGTGGTAAAACTTGACTTGGAGTAACAGTAATTTCTTGTTTTTAGAACGACATTTTATTTGTTTGTAGCTAAATAGAATTTTGTAGATAATTCAATATCATTGTAAATATTAACATAATCCACATGCTGTTTTACAAATGTAAGAAAACTAAATGTAAGAAAAACTGTGTTATATCTTCTGAACTTCAAAAATGTAACCACAGTGCACCCTGCTGGAAGAAAGCTGATAAAGTAAAGCATTTTATGACTGATCTCAAAGCTCAGAGAGAGAATGTCTGGACAAAGGAATTCCTTCTGTTGTTTTAAGACCAGAGTTAATTGCAAGGTTTTACATGTATAATGTCTTTTATTGCTGTGGTTTCCTGGCCAGGTGCAAGCTTACTAAGAAATGTAAATTTGGAGTTTCTGTTAGTCTGGGAACCAGAGAAGTATCAAGAATGATGTAATCTAAAATGAGTCAGCAGTGATGTATTATCAATTTAAGACTTTCAAAGAAAGAGAGAATGAGAACATTTTGGATTTTGTCTGACCCTGAACACATCTACTCACCAGTACTCTGCTGTTGCTCTGTATGTATGTATGTAAGTTATTTAGAACATTGTTTCTCTTAGAAATGGATAGAAAACAGTAAGTTTAGTCTAGCTGTTTTCTATGTTTATGTCAGACTATTCTACACTATTATTTTTTTTTCCTGTGTTTGAACTCTTGACTAGCACTGTGCTGAATTGAGTAGATTTGTTTTGTGTTTTTATTATTTATTATTAAATATTTTAAACCTTTCAACTGTGGCTGTTTTGTGTAGAGATAATTTAAGCTGTAGAGTACTTGCATGTATTTATTGATATTGTACTAATCCACTCCAATAGCCTTAAAAGTTCTGGTCGCACTTACTATTTGGATAATAGTATTGCATAGTAAAATTGGACACCCTTTGTTAAGGGCCTTATTAGTAGCTATTAGTGGTTGGTGGCAGTAATTACTTCCTTATAGTCTGGGCTGAAAGGTGGCACAGCTGGAGAACCTGTGCCAGCCTTCCCCAGGAGTGTCTCTATGTTTGTATATAAATCAAATTTTAAAGTATGTGTGTGTGTGTGTGTCAGCTACGTGGGCAGGGACATGAAGCACTGGTTGGACAGAGAAGGTGCTGAAGGTTTTAGCATGACCACTAAGCTGAAATCTGGACCTTATAGTTGTGCTAGTGGGGAGTCTTATTGGGGATCTGTAGAGAAAGGGAGAAACCAGCCCTGGACTGACTGTGATCTCTGTGTGCTCTTAAGGGGAAATTGTACTTTACTGTGTGTGTACTTGTTATCCTTCCCAATTTGCATGCCCCTCATTGGTGCTAGTGGTGAGAATTGAGGCTCCTTGATTACTGGGCCAGTGCATGGGCATCACACAGACTTTAAGAGATTATTGTTTTGTGTAATTCATATAACTGACAAAATGCCATTTAATATTCCATTTGTGCTTATATTTGTTGTTTTTTTTTTCAGCTGGATGCAGAAGCCAGTGATATTTTGAAGGAGTTACAGGTGAAACTTAATAATGTACTGGATGAACTGAGCAGGATCTTTGCAATTAGGTAAGCAGGAATGTGCATAAACTCTTCTTTAAAAGCAAAATAAAATTAAATCAAAAACATGATGCCCAGAATATTTAATATAAATAAAATTATTTGGAATGAAGCAGTAAATTGTTGTTCCATACTAGACCTTCATTTTTATAGATATAAATGGGAAGGTGAGCCATACACCACTCACCATATTTGCCACCAGTCCCAAGAAGCATCCACAATGTATCTCTGAAACATGCATAGTAAGTGAATGTTTTTGCGTGGGATCTTCACTGAAAAGTTGAAAAGAAAAAGGCACAGTGTAGGTCATAATATATATTTTCTCATTTTGCTACATCAGATTACCTTAAAAAAATCCACTACAGAGTCACACTTGCATACCACTTCCATTGTCTGCAGTCACAGGTAAAATATATCATGAAGAATTTTATTTAAAGATGACTCCATGGCTTGTTGTGGATTTTTAGTTGTACTGAGTATCTGTTTTTTCAATGCATTGTATTTGCTTTGAGCACACCCTCAGTATTTCCATTAGGCTGAGCATGGCCTTCTTCTTCATTTTTATATGCTTTTAATTACAACCACAGTATTATTAACATGCCCAACAAATCACAAAATATAGTCAGGCCATTTAAAGAGTTGTTCAACTACTGTAACTGAACAAAATAATAAAATGAGAAAACTTAAGTACACACAATTAAAAGTCTGTGTGCTGACATTTGCTGTTTTATCATTTTGAAGAATTATTAACCAATGATGCTGCATTATCTCTCTAAATGCATTGTATATGAAACACATAAACTATTTTCTGATTCTCATGAAATAAACAACGGTTTCACTTCTGCTTTAATAAGTAAAAAACAGACAAGATATACAAACACTGAAAATAATTTGAGAGTAATGAAGAATGTAATATAAAAAAGGAAACATGACAGATGTCTGAAATTAAATAGGATTCAAAATAAAGAGACTAATATAGGAAATGATCAAGGGTTAAAAGAATGAAACGAGTTACATAAATGTGTTAAAATTAAACATCTGCAGGTAACAATGGAATTCCAAATAGAAATATAAAAAAGTTTGGGGTAGTCATTACAGAATGGTTAGTGCATATCTTTAATGATCATCTTAAAATTGAATGTATACCATGAAATTTAAAAGAATGTGTTATCAATTTACAAAGGAAAGGAAAGGATGGATTGTTAATAATAAGCCTCTCAGTTTTACTACTTGTGCAGGTAAAATTAATGGAAATGATTTACTATGTCAGGAAATGAAGGCTAAAGTTAATAAAAGAAGAAAACATATGCTGTCAGCAACACATCCATATAAGAGGAAGCTCTTTCAGTATTGGATCAAAAGAATTTATTATAAACAGTAAAACCACTGAAAAAGGAAAACAAGTAGGTGTTCTTTATCTTGATTATGCTAAAGTTTTCACTTGATTAAGGTCATGAAGTAAATCTAAGGAAGTTGAGGTACCTAATTTACCCAAACAATTTCAGGATAATACGCAACAAAAAGCATTTTAACCCAGAACTCTTCCAAGCTGAACTCAAGCAATGTAACTGGTCACCTCTAAAATCTCTCCCACTAAATGAAGCAGTGGAATACTTTAATTCCACATTCTTAACCATCCTCAACCATCACGCCCAAATTTGCTCTGTTAGAAATAAAGCTAAACCTGCCCCTTGGCTCTCAAATACTACCAGACAAAAAAATCCTTCTTAGAAACAAATCCTGGGCAAAATGGCGTACTACTAAAAATCCCACTGACCACCAAACCTTTAGACAACTTAGAATTAGTACTAAAACAGCCATCCTCTTAGACAATACGAACTTCTATTTCCAACTACAACAAACATACCATAAGAAGCCACAAAAGTTCTGGACTAGAATTAACAAACTACTATACCCAGGTCAATCTATCACACCTAACCTACAAAGCTCTAACCCTGATAATTCCACACAAACAGCTAATGCCTTCAATTCTTTCTTCACAGATGCTATCCAAACTCTTGCTAGTCAGCTATCTCCAGATACCTCAAATCTGCCTACATCTATTACAAGCCCACCTCCATCATTTCAGTTAAAACCAGTTCTAACTCCCTTTATTTTCTCCCTTCTCCAGAAACTAAAACCTACTACCCCCTCAGCTGACAAACTTCCTGCAGAATATCTGCAAAAAGGAGCTAAAGCCATAGCCTATCCCATTTCCATTCTGGTTAACAGAACTATAAGTGAAGGAACTATCCCGTCTATCTGGAATATTTCTCACATCATCCCTCTACATAAAGGTGGGAACTCTACTGACTTTTCTAACTGTCGTCCTATTGCTCTTCTATCTCCCCTAGCAAAAATGATGGAGAAATGCATCCATAAGCAACTACTTAACCACCTACTCCAAAACAACTTACTAGCCAATTGTCAACACAGATTTAGACCTTTCCACAGTACTACCACTGCCCTACTAACCTTCACAGACTTCATCAACAAAAACCGAAACAACAAAATTCTCTCCTCTGCAGTCTTTACTGATTTATCTAAAGCTTTCGACATGGTTAATCACCAGCTCCTTTTAAATATACTGAAATCCCTCTCACTTGAGCCTCTAACCATAAATTGGTTTAAATCTTACTTAGACAATAGACAACAGGCTGTGCTATGGGAAAACAGCCTATCTACTCACCTCCCTATTTCCCTAGGTGTTCCACATGGCTCTATATTAGGCCCACTCCTATTCTCCATTTTTATTAATGACCTTCACTCAGCAATTCCTGAAGCCACCTGTATTCAATATGCAGACGACTCCACAACAATTTGTTCAGCCATGTCTCCAACTGAACTACAGTCCCTTACCCAAAAAGCATTTAATACAGTAGAACAATGGTTCTTATACTGCTACCTCCTCCTAAATCCTAAAAAAAATAAACTTACTTTTCACACCAACCCAAAAATCCACACCAATAAATTTCATACTAGTATCTAATAATGGCACTATTATTTCTCCCGACTCAACCACTAAATTTTTAGGAATAACAATAGATAACAACCTTAGCTTTGATACTCATATAAACAGTACTATCAAAACAGTCAACAAGAAATTGGGGTCCCTCTATAGAATCAAATCCTTTCTTACACCAGTAGCCTGGACCGCCATAGCCAGAAGTCACCTAATCTCCACCCTACTCTATACTTCACCTATATTCACTAATCTTTCTAAAAACAACCTCAACAAACTGACTATCTTCTATAATAATATTGCTAGATTTGCCACTGGCTCTCCTTTTAGAAGTCATCACTGTCTTAATCTTAAGCAACTAGGATGGCTAGAGTTTCATAACCAACTGCAATTTCACCAGCTTGTCATAGCCCGTAGGACCCGATATCAACCCACCAACACTCCAATACTCTGTTGCCTCATTACCCCATATAACAATCTTAAACACTTACGCTCCTCAAACAAACTCCTTATCAACACCAGAAGATCTAATAACTTAGCAGGAGACTCTCTGTTCTCTAATACTGTTGGTAAGCACTGGAATCTTCTTCCCACTGAACTCATATCTCAGTCTTCATTGACACTCTTTAAACAGAATCTAAGACTATTTCTCAGTACTTATTGGTTATGCTCCTGTACTAACCCTGACTAACTTTCTCTCCATACACTAGTTTTTATTATTCTTTATCTTTGTTGACCTATTTTTAGTCAACCAAAGACCATGTTATTGCAATTTAAAATATGCATATATGTATATAGTAACATCTCTTGCACATTAGCTTATATGGTCACCAGGAGTATTGTATTTTACTAACAATAACTGTTATATACTTTGACTATTGTAACTTGCTATATTGCCTTTATGTAAGTGTCTTGGAATTTTCTCCCCGGGCCTCTACTAAAAATGGACATGTATCCAGTTAGACTAGCCCGGTCAACAAATGTAAAATAAATAAATAAAGTGAAAAAAAAACAGGTATTTATAAAATGGAAAAAGGTCTTGGTGAAGGAAGTATTTTGAAGGATATAATTAAATGGATAATACTGAGGAAAAGCTAAGGCTAAGAAAAGGTATGCCTCAGTGGTTGTGTCTTGAACCCTGCATTCTTTTCTGTTTGAATGCATAACATCAAGGTGCAAAATTACACTTTTACTGTTAAATATGCAAGTAATAAAACCTCAACTCTATGACACAGAGGGATAAAGCCCTGAGTGTATTCCAGATGCCCCTCATAAGCATGTGGGTAGAAACACTCAAATGAGTCTTTTGCCTCATTTTATCTATTTAAATATTAAAATATAAAATTTTAATTTAAATTTTGAACATTTGTCTGGCAGTTAGCCTAGAAGATTAAGAAACTGTTAACAACCTGTTTCCTGTGGTTGAGTGGTGCAAGGTCTAATTCCCTCAGCCTTCTTTGCCTAACCGTGTGACTGTGAACAAGTGACTTAATCAGACATAGCTCCAGGATGAGTCTGAAAAAGGTCGATGAAGATCAGTGCTCTGCACAAAAACAAATACAAATTAATAAATAAATAAATGAGGGGGTCATAGTAGTCCCACATTGTGATGTGGGTGCTGATATCAGTCATAAGGGGAAGGTTTGGAACTTAAATTAGGAAAGTCCATGATGGCTTCCTGAATGATGGCCTCTATGATCAGCTGTCATCCTTTGGGGAACAAATGGGAGAATTGATCATGAAGGGCTGATGGTTTGCAAGTAGTGCAGGGAGGATAAAATGATAAAAACTGTGAATGATATAAAACCCTGACAACATTTACAAAGGTGTTTTCCAATGAACTGTGAGAAAAAAAAACTATGAATTATGAGAAATACAAGACAGGTGAAATAATTGCACTGTCATGATTCACCATCTCATCTCTGTAAATATGTATACATAATGTATTACATCGTGGACCAGTGAATATCTGAGACCATAACATCAATACCTGTTTTATTGCAACATTGAAACAAGCTTCAACACAGGTCATGCTGGAGGAGGGGTCAACACCTGTCCTCCATAGGTTCATAGGTTTCATAGGTTTATACTAGGCTATCTGCCCTAAGGCATTTATAAGCCTAGCCCAAATTTTTGTGGCTTACGCCACCCCTTATATGAAAAAATACTGTGCCCATTAGTTTGTTGTGCCTCTGTCCAGCAGTGACACAGAGATGATTCCCGGGATAAACCTACGATCTCCCATCCACAGGTCAAGATTTTTCTTGAACAGAGCCAGCGAGGTGCTCTGCCTCACATGGATCGGGATTTTATTCCACAGCATAGGGAGTCTCTGAGTGATAAATCTATCCCTCCAGCACGTCCTATTTATATCCGTGCTAAGGTTTAAGTCGCTTGCTCTAGTGGTTTTGGTGGATTTGGATTTTTTGAGGTGGAGCATGTCCATTAATTCCGGGTTGGACATGGCCTTGTATGTCAGGCACATGTCACCTCTGAGCAGACGGTATGCAACTGAATAGAGCTGGAGTTTCTTCAATCTGGCAGCATATGACAGATTTTGGAGTCCCTTTATCCTTTTGGTGAGGAACTTTTGGGGTCTCTCCAATTGCTGCAGATGTCGGGTGAGATACATCCCGAATGGGGCATTGTACTCGATCATTGGTCTGATAAGTGAAGAGTACAGGGAACAATGACCTCACTAGATCTGGATGTGAATCCCTTCATGATCAGGTGGGCAATGTAGAAGGTCTTTCTAACCACTTTAGCAACGTGAGTGTCAAAAGAAAGGCCACTGTCAACCTGGGTCCCCAGGTCCCTGATAACCTCTTCTGTGCTTAGTGGATTGCCACCTATATGGTAGCTTGGGGTTACCTTGTTTTTCCCGAAGGGTATGACTATACATTTTTTGGTGTTTAACTTCAGGCCATGGCTCTGGCACCAGCTATCTGTTTCCGTGAGTCCCTTCTGAAGGATATCCGTGTCCGATGCACTTTCCACTATGGCCCAGTTTGCAGTCGCCTGCAAACTTTGTCAGCCAAAGTCCTCCCATGTTGGCCTGTACTTCTGAGAAGTAGATGCCGAACAATAGGGGGCCAAAGACCGAGCCCTGTGGGACACCACTTGTGACCGGCTTGGAGTCTGACATAGCGCCAGCAACTCTAACCCTGTGGGTTCTGTCCTTAAGCCAGTTTGCAACCCATCTTGTGACATATGGGTTTACATTTAAGCTGGTAAGTTTTTCTACAATACCCAAGTGGGGTATTGTGTCGAAGGCCTTTGCAAGGTCAAGGTAGGCTGTATGGACTGCCTTTCCCTCATCAATGGCCTTGGTGACTGTTTCGAAGAAGTCGACCAAGTTCAAAAGGCATGATCTGCCCTTGACGAAGCCAAACTGGGTCGGGTCCAATGTCTGCAAGTCCCCTATATCTTTGTTTATAAGGAAGCCAATCTACAAATACTAGAATGGGCTTAGACAATGTCATTATATATTTGAACCTTAGTTCATTATTTGTATTCTGCTAGTGTGTACACATTATATTTATGGCCTAGTATTTTCCTGTAAATGAACAGAGATCATAAGAAGACTTAGAGCAGGACTAGTTGTTTTTTGTTTTTCCTACTTACTACCCTTGCTATCACTAAAATGTATGCATCCAGCCATTACCCTTTATCTTGTTTCACAAGATAGTTTTCGACACTACCTTCAGCAGTCACTTCCCTGGCTTGTATCACTTTATTCAAATTTCTCTTGTGTGAACAAAGTTGACAGTCCAGCTAAAGTCCAAATTAATTAGTAGTGTAGCTAGGGTGGGGGCAAAAGGGACAGCCACACCTGGTGCAAAGTGTTATGGGCCACGATCAGTAAATGATAGTCAGTCTTCAGTGCAGTGCATTACAGCTTGCTACAGTTTAAAATGAAAGAGCCTTTTTTATTTCTTTTTTTTTCAAATTGAAGTGTAATTTTTAAACTTTAAAAGGAAATTTCGGGAAGCAGAGAATTTTTTTTGTTAGTTTTTGCTCCTCAACTGGGCACGAGGTTGGGGTAGACCACTGGGCACCAGAATAGCTAGCTACATTTCTAAAGTGAATGATATCAAAAGATGCCCATAGATTGGAAACTGTAGTTCATGTTTTATGTTATAGCATCATACTTGTCCTTGATATTTAGAAGAATGGATGGTGTATCATATGTCAGGTCTTTCTTTTTTTTTCACTTGATTGACTTGTCTTCACTTGTAATAATGCTAAGATAAAAAAGTGGGTCCATGAAGAAAGATGTACACAACCCTCATACGTCGGCTTTACCTCCATACCACTTTACTGAATGTAACACAGTCTCACATCACAACAAAAGCCTTGAAGAGAAAAAAAATTGTCAAGCTGTGATGTCTTCAGAAACTTGATAAGGATGTTATACTTTTGAGTTACTGAAGATACACTTGTGCTTCAGGCATTAAGAATGGCTTTGCTCTGAAAGTGGTCGGCATTTGTGGTTGTTTGTTGTGGTGGCATTATGGATATAGTAACCAAATTTTAGTATATTTTCTAATGAAGTTTTGTTTAGGATATTAGTACTATTTTAGTTTTGTGATACAGTACAATGAAAAAATGTTATGCCGTGTGTTGAATTGAAAAAGAATGTCATTAATTTGGTTTTCTTGGTTTTAAGCAGTAGCTGTGAACTTTTGAACCAGCGTTTGACTGATGTAAAGGATTGATGCTGTATAGACTAGAGTTGTGAGTAGCTTCTGTTTCTACTGATTAATATAGAATCAACACATTTGATTTTGGTTTCTTGCGTCATGACTCGATAAGCTATAATGAATATATTATATAATAACCGAACTGATTCTGAACCTTGAGACACTCCTACAATTTATCTGTAGGGAGTGAGAGAGGGTGTGCTTCATTGTCACAATTTTGCCCTTTGAGTTATATAGTTGGTGAAATATTTTATTGTATTGTCACTGAAGTTAATGCTGCGGTAGTGTTGTCGCCTCACAGTTAGACGTTGCCCGTTCGATTCTCAGTTAGAGCGTCTTCTGTGTGTCGATATGCGTGAATGGTTCCTTCGTTGAAGGTTGTGCATTAGGCCTGGCAAGCCAGCACGTAAAAATCTACTGCCAATCATTAGCAGACCGGAGTTCCACTGTGGCGACCCCTAACCGGGAAAAGACGAAAGACACAAACAAACAAACAAACAATTGTCACTGAAGTTAAGGCGGGAAAGCTCCCTTTGGGGAAAATCTTTCACACTACTTTATTTCTTGTGAGATATGCTATGATTTCTGTGGAAAACAATATTTTTTAGGAAAATTGTGTTTTTAGGGAGCTTTCTGGAGACTGGGTAGTTGACTGTCAGGCATATTATTGTTTGAGATTATTTTTAAAAACTTCTGTGGAAAAAAAATGTGGTTATTTTGTGAGACTCTGTGGGATTTACCATGTTGTGTTGGAGGCATGTGTATTTGGTGATTATCGTTTTGTATTTTGTTTGTGAACACTACTTCTGGCAACATGCTTGTCACCAACTCAATGTAGCTGTGCTAACCAGGAATCAGGCTCCTTTTTCAGCAGAACCATGGGGCAGTATACTAGTCCCACAGATCTACCTGCTTCTAGACCAAGGAAAAGAAAACTTGCAAGGAGCCCTTGCCAACATGGCAGGCTCATTCTATGCCTGAGCCACTGGTGGGCAACTGTGATATGGCCATTTCTGGTTCCTCAGACAATTTGCATTTTTCTCTAGATACGTCTGGTACAGCCACTTCAGCTGCCATGGACTGGGGTCAGCCACATCCTCTGTAGCTGTTCAGGTGAAGAGCTACTCTTGCTGATCTTGGAGGAGGAATTGGGGAGTGCTCTGCCTCATAGCTGAGCTAGTTGACCTCGTCCCCATAGTAAAGCTGAGTGAGTTGGTCCCATTCTAAGAATATCCCTAGGGGAAAAAGAGATGGAAAGTTAATAATTTATCTTCCTCTGATTGTTTTCCTGTAGATAAGGAAGAGCTTTTTGGCTTGGCTAAAGATTTATAGAAAGCATTTCAACCTTTTCAAGATGACTGGATTTTTGGTGGATAAAAATAAATCACTTCCCTCTTTTTGTGATGATTCCTTCTCTGACGATAAGGAAAAGGACAGGGAAAGGGCATCTTCTGTTATTTCTGCCCAAATACCTGATTCTGACTCTGAAGAATGTTTATATTCAGAGTCTTCTTTGAAGGAATTTTCATTTTCTGAAAGTAATTCTGAAATGAATAGGACGTTTCCTTGGGTACAGACTGTTTTACAGCTTCGATGAAGAAATATGATATAGTACTTTGACCAAAGACTGTGACAAACTTTGACTTTCCACAGCTTGCTGCTATTTCCTAATTTTACCTGCTATGGAGAATGTTTTTGATATTGTCTGCAGTATGCTGACAATTCAACCTGCAGCTCCAAAAAAGGTGGACATCCTTCATAAAGTTCTTCTTTCTTGTAAATATTTGTTTTTCATATGAGATTTGATCTTTCAACTATTTCTGTGTCAAATACTGCTGCAACAACAACAACAACAAAAAAAAAATCTGTTTAGTGTTAATCTGTTCCCATCTGACAAGGATGGGAAAGCTTTTGACAGATATGTGGAGAAGATTTATTCTAATTTAGAATTCTAAATTATCATGTTTGCATGCTAACATATTTGTTGGCTGCTTTTGACAATATGAGTATTATTACTGCCAGTTTTCCATCTTCTGAAGGTAAGTCCTCTTTAAATTCTTTAATTGCTGATGTATCCCAAGTAACAAAGTATTTTTTAAAGTGTTCTTATGATTGTGCTGTGTATCCAGAGCAGCAAATAATGCTTCTATTATGAGGTGGTTTGCATGAGTATATACATAGACATTTTCTGAATATGTTAAATCTGAAATTTTTTAAATTTCCTTCGAAATTAAGGAAAGTTTGTTTGGTCCTTCTGCTCTTCTCGTACTCAAAACAGTTGGATGAAAGAAGGAAATTCATTCATGGGGTTACTCATATATTTCATTACTCATTCTCTAAGTTTTCTAAAACCTTTCTTGCAAATTCTGATTCCTTTTACAGAAAGCAAATAAGCAGCCTCAACAAGCATCTAGCAACCAGACATACAAGAAAAAGTGGCAGGAAGGTTTGAAGAAAACGGAGGGAACCTTACAGAAAAACTGACAGTCCAATAATACAGAATGACTATCACAGCATTCTTCTTTCTTTCCTTTCCCTCCCTTCCTTTCTTCCTCTCCCTAGTATTCCATTAAACCTCTCCTAGAACCTGGGTCTTCACCTTAAATTTTAGGAACAGAATGTTTCATACAAATAGATTCTAAGAGTTGTTCAGGAGGGTTACAGATGGCAGTGAAAAAGACTCTCTCCTTTATAGGAGAGTCTCCATCATCCTCCAACTCAGACTTGCCTATTTCTCCCATTCATCAATCAAACACTTTCTTTAGAAGTGCTAGAACTTGATCTGTGCAGTGACAGAGACCTGGTTCAAGACTCCAGCACCCCTGCATTACCAGGCTATAATTCATACCACACCTTTCGGCCACCTAACCTGGACCGAAACACTAAAGGCGGAGGTGTGTCCGTATTCATTAAGGATATCCACACCTGCAGGCTAGTTGCTCAACATAATGCATCCGAAATTATCCAAGTGCAGCTAACACTGGGCAAGACTGCAGTCCAGGTTGTAGCTTGTTATAGATCCCCCACCATGCCCCAGAATTCCCACTCTTCATTTCTTAAGATACTGGAAAATATTAAGGTACAACCCAATACCTTAATTATGGGTGATTTCAACTCATCAACTGGGAAAACTACTCATGTACCAACTCATTTGCTCAACGTTTTATGGAATTCATAAATTCCAACACCTTGGATCAGCTTGTGCACACCTCCACCAGGGACAACAATATCCTGGAACTGGTCATTACCAATATGGGTAACCGGTGTTCTATGCCAGAGGTCAACTTCTTGCTGGTCAGATTCCGACCACAAGCTAATTACCCTAAACATTCATATCCCACCCCCCATTAAGGAAGCCACCGTCAAAAACTACTTCAAAGCCAACTTCATGTTTCTTAAGACAGAAGTGGCAAACCTCATATCACCCATGCAGACGGAAAATAGAGGTACGACTGCTGAATCTTACACAAATGCACTGTATAAGCACATACATGAGTGCATGGATCACCATCCCCATCTGAACCAAGATGCTATCCTCCAAAAAAAGGAAGCCAAGCTGGTAGTCCCCTGCCATAAACAAACTCTGCAACAGAAGGAAGAAGCTGTTGCAAAAAAAAGTAATATCCCAAGACTGAAAGAACTCCCTGGTCAGCCTCAGCAAGAAGCTGAGATCCCTCATAAAATCCTCCAAAGCCAGTTATGAAAATAAAATCGCCACTGATTCCAAAGACAACCACAAAGCATTCTACAGCTATGTCAAGAATCTCAATGGCAACACTCAGATCTGCTCTGAGCTACAGCACAATGGCACTAAATATACAGAACCAACTGATATTGCCAACATCCTGGCAGATGGTTTCAGTGCTAACTTTACCCCCCCCCCCCCTCCAAAGGGCCCATCTTAATACTGGAAGAATGCAAAGGCCCTGTAATCATGGACGAACAAGTAAAGACCGCTCTCTCCAAAGCCAAGAACACAGCATCCATGGGACCAGACAACATCCAAGGCTGCGTACTGCATGAACTACAGAACGAACTGGTACCCCCACCTAAGTACCATGTTCAATCATAGCCTCACCTCAGGCTATGTGCCTACTGAATGATGCACAGAGATGGTTATCCCACTCCACAAAGGGGATGCAACCATGGACCCTGGAAACTACCGCCCCATTAGCCTGATGAACCTGGTCTGCAAGGCCATGGAATGTATCATCTTGGAGCTTATAAACAAAGACATAGGTAACCTCTAAACCCTGGACCCCACTCAATTTTTTTTTTATAAAAGGTAGATCATGTCTACTAAACCTGATTGACTTCTTTGAAGCAGTCAATAGAGCTGTAGATGAGGGCAAGGTAGTGCATACAGCCTATCCTGACCTCGCCAAGGCTTTTGATACCATCCCCCACTCTGGAATTATAGATAAACTCACTAAACTGGGCATAAATCCCTATGTCACAAGATGGGTGGCCAACTGGCTCACTGATAGAACCGACACAGTAAAAGTAGCCGACTCCACGTACGACTTCAGACCAGAGACAAGTGGAGTACCACAGGGTTCGGTCCTGGGTCCTCTCCTGTTCGGCATCTACTTCTCTAAACACAGAAGGTCTTTGGCTAACAAAGTTCACAGATGAATGCAAACTGGGAGCCATAATAGAATCACCTAATTTTGTAGATATTCTACAAATGGGCCTCACAGAGACAGATGCTTGGTGTCAAAGTCATGGCCTCAAGCTCAATGCCAAGAAGTACATTGTCATCCCCTTTGGGAAAAACTCGGTACCCATGAACTACCACATAGGCGGTAGCTCACTAAACACTGAAAGTGTGATAAGAGACCTCGGGACACAGGTGGACAGTAGTCTCTCCTTTGATAACCACATCGCCACAGTAGTCAAGAAATCATTCTGCGTGGTACACCTCATCACAAAAGGGTTCTCCTTTAGAAAAAAAGAGGTCATTGTTCCTCTCTACTCATCCCTCATCAGACCCACTATAGAGTACAATGCCCCGTTTGCCATGTATCTCACAAAACACCTGCAACAATTGGAAAGGCCACAGAAATACGTCACTAAGAGGATTACTGGCCTCAAACAGATGCCATACGCAGACCGTCTAAAAAAACTCCAGCTCTACTCTGTTGCATATCACCTACTCAGAGGTGATCTCTGCCTAATATACAAAGCTATATCAAACCCAGAGCTTTTGGACATACTACACTTAAAGAAATCCCAATCTCTTCGAACCACACACTCCAGGGACCTAAACCTTGTCACCACAATAAACATAGCATGCTAGAGAGATAGATTCCTGTCCCAGAGACTTCCCATACTCTGGAACAAACTACCCATTCATGTCAAGCAAAGCTCCTCATTGGCTCCCTTTAAGAAAAGTCTTGACGGCTGGATAGGAAATAGAAAATTCACCCCGGGGATCACTTCTGTGCCACTGCTTGACAGGGGCACAGGAAAATAATTTTCTTTGGTGGTGAAAGCCAGGGAACCTTCTTGGCTAGGCTTATATAGGCACCAGGGCAGATAACCTAGTACCTACCTATGAACCATTTCCCTCAGATCAGTTGGGTAAATTTTTATTGAAAAAAAGTTTCTGGTGCCAAAAAAGGGCCCTTTTGTAGACCAGTTTTCTACCTGTAGTTTCTCAGCCTGTTTGTGAAAGTTCCAACATTCAGAATGTCTGAATTATGCTATTAGTTCTCTGCATTACCTTTTGAGTTATTTGCTGCTCTAGGGGTGTTCAGAAAGCTCTACTTCATTGTAGACTGCAGGGTATGCACATTTTCCTTACTTAGGTGATTTGCTCATCTTCACAGAGCCTTTTTCAAGGTGTCAAGTGTTCAGAAACGTTTTTATCAATTTAGGATTCCAGGTTTACATTCAAAAATCCTCCTCAATTCTTTCTCACAAAATAGTGCTCCAAGGGTGCCTTTTGGAAACCTTCATGCAAAAGGTATTCCTTCCTCATGAAAGTAGGCCACAGAGTTCAGAAGTTTTCTAAGGTTACTTCTAGCTGGAATTGTGGAATTGTCGTTAAGCTTCTCCTATCAGTCTCAGACTCCTGTAAGAGAATACCTCAGGATTCTAGGGTTCATAGCTTCTATTATTCTCATGATTTCCTTTGATGGATTACATACGAAAAAAATTTTATGGCAAACAAAATCAGTAAGGTCCAACATATTTAACCCGGCATTTCAAATTCCAGGGTTGGGTTTTGTGAAAAGAGATTTGTTTTAGTGGAGTAACCAGATATTTTTGAATCCAGGTCACCTCTTTTTCTAACTACCCATGAACAATCTTATCAAGAGATACATAGGATTTTACATTGAGAACTATCTCTGTGGTGGTAAAAGTGCAAAGTCTTTGGAACATACTAGACAGTCCAAAGCACATCAGTCTGAAAAAGGTGTTAGCTGTTATTCATGCTGTCGATTTTCTGCATCATCTGTAGTCTCCAGGAGCAATTCACAGACAACACCACAGTGATGTGGTACATAATTTCAGGCATACCAGATTTTGCCCATTGTACACGCTGTGTTAACTTGGGAGATGGGAGTTCAGCGCCCTTTAACCCTCCAGGATTCTTACATTCTGTCAGAGCAAAATGTTGTTACAGACAAGTTAAGCAGGGCCAGGAGAGACCCTCAGAAATGGAACTTGAATGAGGGGCATGTTCCAAGAATTGATCCAGTTGTGGGGAACACCTGATGTGGATATATATGCCTCCTTTAAAAACAAACAGCTGAATAGGTTCTGCTCTGGGTTCCTTTCAAACAGGCCTAGAAAACAGGTGCTTTTTCATTCCTTTGGATGATAATGTTCCTGTATGACTTTCCACCCTTTCTACAGGTATCCAGGGTCATGCTGATTCAGAAGGACTCTGTAAAAATTAAATTGGTGACTCCCTTCTGTCCCAGGCAACAGTGGTTATCTTTCTTATGGATTGGTCAAGGACAATTACCACAGGCTTTCTCACATATTGAATCTATTTACACAAGACTTGGGGTGGGGTGAATTTGCTGTAACCCAATCTGAAACATCTACAACTGACTGTCTGTTTGGTTCAGTGTTGATACCTTTTAGGCTTTTTTTGAGGTTGTGCAACAGATGTTAAAGGAGGTAAAGAAGCATGCTAATAGGAAATCATATATTGTAAATGAAAAAGATTTGTTAATTGTTCCAGCACTTAGAAACTAGGCCCATCCAGGGTTTCTGTAAAACTGGTCTTACAATATTTGTATGAGTTGTTATTCTTTAGCCTTTCACATTCCTCTATCAAGGTTTATTTCTTGAAAAACACAAGCTCCAATGTAGCTAGGACAACTCCAAAAAGTTTAATGTGAAGCGGTTTTCGTCGACCACCATTGGAAAACTTCTTCAGACGAAAAAGGAAACAACATACATGACTTAAAATAAAAAGGGCGCCAACAAACCACATTAATTAATTAAGTTATTACTCTGGTTAACTGTTTGAGTGCTTGATTGAATGGTTGAACAAAATGATGTTTTACACCAAACACCCTTTTTCTTATGTCAACAAAAAGAATAATGTCATTAAAAAATCTTTAACAAGGTCAAAACATTCATTCTAAAAAAACATGATACAACTGTACTCCTGTATAAAAATACAGGGAAATGAGTAAAAGCATTTATATATAAATACGTACATGTAGATATATACTTAAAAATAAAGAACATAAAAAGTGGTGTTTAAACAACCAGACCACTGTCACAACCAAAAGGAATGTCAGTACTTAATAGAACTAGAAAGTGCAAAGGTCTAAATTCTAGTTACACCATTTGTCAAGATCTGTGTGATCTTTTCAGCAAGGGGTTGACCTTTGTATCCGAGGAGCATTTTGACTTGCCGGGGGGTCTTAATTGACTTAAAACTATATATTGGAAAATTGAACTTGGCCTTAATATTCGGGGGTAAGGGCTTCAGTGATGACCCTTTAAGAGTGGCTAGTACGTATAATCCACCTGTTTTCCCACTCTATCCTTGTTTGAACACGTGTGAGTTCAACTTGAGGAACTCGCGTAATAAAATTAAGAAAAATTACATTGAGAACATAACTGAATTTGAGGCTGAAGCTCTGAAGTTGGTTAGAGCCTTACCCATTCGCTTTTTAAAACCAGACAAAGGTGGATCATGGACAATGATGACTTTGAATTCAAAATGTTGGATGTGTTGGACAGTAAGATTTATGTTAGATCTAGCCTCAATGAAATGAATACTGCTTACAAGAAAGTTTTTTTCTTTTTTCAGGGATTTGTTGATTGAAGGTTTGATTAGTGTTGATGTCTATAATTATTTAGTGATTTCGAGACCAAGAACACCTAATTTGTTCGGTTTACCTAAACTACACAAAAGTGTCAACAATCCCCCTATGAGGGCTTTAGTAAATACAAGGTCTTCTATTACATATGCATGTTCTAAGTTTGTGGACCACTTATTAAAGAAATATGTGGTCAGGGAGAAACAGATATGTAAAGACTCTTGGGCCTTTTTGAAAACTTTAGAGAAATTTAAATTCCATGACAATATTTTTTTCTTGACAATAGATGTAGTGGACCTTTATTATTCTATCCCACATGACATAGGGTTAGAATACATTACTAAGAAACTTTAATCTTACAAAGCAAAGAGTGACGAAATACATTTGATCCAAGAATTACTGGATGTGATTTTGAACAACTATGTTAGCTTTAACAGTGACATTTACAAGCAAGTGGTAGGTGTAGCAATGGGTTCCCCATGTGGGGTGAGTTACGCTAATTTAGTGTTAGCACAATGGGAATGTGAACATATATTCAATAAGGATATCTATGAGAGGGTCAAGCTCTATAACAGGTTTTTGGATGACATTTTCATCATGTTCCAAGGGAGTGCAGATGACGCACATGCCTTTGTAGAGGCTTTAAACAATAGCACCTCTTTTTTAAGGTTCACATACATATATAAAGAGGACACCATTAATTATTTGGATGTGGAACTGAAGAGGGACACTATGTAAAAGCTACTTGGCTAAAATTTATAGGAAGCCTACGTACTCAAACACTTTGTTGCACTTTTCCAGTTGTCATCCATTCCATCAGAAGAAGTCTGTCCTAAAAGGACAACTAGTAAGAGCTGCTCGTATGACATCTGAAGACACTTTGTTTGAGGATGAGTGTAATTTTTTGAAACACATGTTTATGAGTCCTGGTTACCCAGAAACGATGGTTGATGAGGTGGTGAAAGAGGTTGTTATAAAAAGACTGTTAGTCACCTTTAGTCCCATCCTCACTGTAAAAGGAGGACAGGTTGATTTGGGTGTGGGAGAAGTGTTGAGAGTTGTGGTCCCTACTGTAAGTTTACCACCAATGGATGTGAGTCCAACAGGTATAGACTTGGTAGGTTATAAGAGGAGTTTCATCACACCCTTCACTTTGGAAGCGAGGCTTATAAGTAGCATTCTTAGAAGGAACTGGTACTTGTTGACCTTTGAGAAGGATTTAATAGAGAAATTAGGTGATAAACCTGTCATCATTTTAAAAAAGGGTAGAAACTTAAAGAGTATTGTGGAAAACACTGTTAAGAGATCTACTAGGACTGAAGGTACATATAAATGTGAGGCATGTAATTATTGTAAATTTATATCTACAGGGGTGTCCAACCTTTTGGCTTGCTGGGGCCGCATTGAGTGAACAGAAATTGTCTTGGGGCTGCATATAAAATTTATCATATAGTTAAATCTTTCGCTGCCACAGGAGACCAAAGTTGATGATCTGGCTGTACTGTAGGTGTATTCGAACAATGAATAAATGCCTAATATTTGCCTTAAAATTCTAATTCTCATTCTAATTCAAATTCTCTAATCTAACAGTTAACTCTAACATCTTAGTTAATATATATATATATATATATATATATATATATATATATATATATTTTTTTTTTTATACAAATAAACAGATATTCACTACAGCACTAGCATTTCTCGCTGGGAAAACCACTCCAGCAGTCCAACTACATAAAATGTCGACATTAGCAGTCCTACAATACTATAATCCACAAAAATAAGCCAACAAATTTGCAATAAAGTAAAGAATTCACATTACTGACTTAATAAAACAATTCTGAATAAGCTACAAGAGGGTCTCACCCAAACAAATGACTGGTGCCAGAAACATGGCCTCAAGCTATATGCCAAAAAATGCATCATCATCCCCTTTGAGGAGAGTGATGTCCCCACAAACTATCACATTAATAACAATGTTGTAAGCACGCAATCAGTCGTGAGATGCTTGGGCACCCGGGTTGATAGAAATCTGACTTTTGACCACCATGTTGTCTCAGTTGTATAGAAAGCTTTTTACATGGCCCATCTCATTAGTAAGGGTATCATACAGGGACAAGGATGTCGTAACATCCCTGTATTATTCCTTTACAAGAGCAATTATTGAGTGCAATGCCCCTTTTGGCATGTACCTCAGCAAAATACCATGCCAAAAGAAAGACCACAACCATTTCTGACAAAAAAAGGTCAAAGGACTGCGTTCACTTAGTTATCCAAACAGACTAAAAAGTGTCTTGCTTTCCTCTGTCTCTCACTGGCCCCTATAAATTTCATCACTGGCTTGCTTTCCAGGCTAAGAAAGATCCTGCCTTAATGGACTTTCTCCACTTCAAAAATACTGGTTATATTTAAAATGCTCACTACAAAGATCACAGTCTTCACTGCAACATAAACAAGCCACTTTGTATGGGCAGGTTCTTGACACAAAATCTTTCAACTTCTGTAAAAAGCTCCTCTCATTATCAAACAAAGTAGTTCAGCAACACAACAACTGGATGGATAGCCATAAATGTACTCCTTGAGTAAGTAGCATAGCCTTCATCAAACCAGATGGAAAATCCACATACTAACCTTTCCTAGCTGGATGGCTAAGATGTAATATTGGTTACTCAAGTCTATTTGCCCAAGAAGAGATGCCTATTTAACTAAGAATTCCATTTGCAAAAATATATTCAGTATACATATTAAATCTCTCTCTCTTACACACACAGAAGGAGCCCCTACTTGTAAAATAAGCAACCTCAGTAATCACATGGCACAGACTCACTGAATGAAATTGTCTGGAAGTTAAAATATCTGAAAAAAGATGGATTCATCCATGCAATTTCCCACCACCAAAAGGACCATCAGTTAATCAACAAACAACTGCTCACCAAAAAGCAAATCAATAAAAAATCCATAAACTTTGTAAGATCATACTACATAATGGAGTAAACATATAACTTCCATCCAATCTAAAGCCATTTGACATTCAGACATTTTAATTTGTGCAGACGTTATTCACAGACTGACAGTTTACTGAGCTGTAATGCTGACCTTCGCTTTTGAAAAAAACAAATTCCCAGACTTTGTCAATAGCTCAAAGTGCAGAGGATTATTTTTTTTATTTATTATGTATTTATTTATTTTTGGAAAACATCTTTAAAACTGTTAAATTGATCACACACCCAGAAACACAGAAAGGTTATTGTGATAAGTAAACCACAGACTGCTGCAAGAAATCAAAGTCACATTAGCACTCTATGCTTACGTCCGAACCAATGAAGCATACCTGTCAATTCCAAAAGAATTAAAGTAGCTTAATAAGAAAGTTATTTGCAAGGTTACATGGTAGTTTATATTGGAAATAAGCAGAGATATTAAAAAAGCTCTGTTTCTCATAATTATGCTAAAAAAAGTCTTCCAAGGTAAATACAACCTTCTAATTTAGCATGGAACCATACCTCTCAACCTTAGAGCAAGAAATCTGGACAAAGTGAAAAATAAAAGTGTGACACAG
Organism: Protopterus annectens; assembly: GCF_019279795.1. Taxonomy (NCBI): domain Eukaryota; kingdom Metazoa; phylum Chordata; order Ceratodontiformes; family Protopteridae; genus Protopterus; species Protopterus annectens. The sequence continues at coordinate 465,151,528 of NC_056747.1, forward strand.
GCTCAAAAATAGTTATGCATCACAGACACCATTGAAACAGCTGTAGCTGCAAACATTTTACATCACGTATAATGTTTCTATCTTATCATTGTCAGTTAAGCATTATATGTCTCATTCAATCCTGCCTTTTTTTGCAACAAAGAAAACCATGCTTTGAAATGACAAATGCATTAAAAATAATAAAACACATTGCATCCACATCCAGCAACTTCCTACCTGCAAACAACCACAGAGCTTTCACTGAAACTAGGGCTGCTTATTTCCCCAGAATGACAGCTCTCCCTAATTAAGTCTAATGGTATACAGTCTACCATGATCTGGACTACCTGAAATAAATTAAATTATGGCCTGTAAATTGCAAGTGCACTTTGTTTAATTAAACTATATTTCAAAGCCCACTTGCTGTATTTTTCAGTAACATCCCAATATCCAATTCCAGGTCACTTTACAAGACATTGGCAGTGGTAGACTTGGCATCCTCCAGATCCCTACAGGACCACACTCATACTGCTAACATTGTCCATTAAATGTAAATATCCCTCCACTGTAAGTGGCAAGAAGCTATGTCTTAAAAAATCTACTTTTGGCATGCCTAGTACCCAAGTATCAGGTTTTGAAACAAAGAAACATATTCTCCACAGTCTGCAAGTCTCTTTCTTTAATAATCATCTACTGTTGCAGCACTCCCAGCACAAACACGCACATACACACCAAAACCCCCAACATTTAAAAAATTACATTGTGCCCACCTGATTTGCCAGTATTGATGATCCACCAAAGATATGCTTACTATTGTCCAATCTACCACTGCTTAGAACCCCCCCCCCCTAAAACAGTACTGGGTGCTTTTTTGTTTGTCAAAAAAAAAAAAAAAACTTTATATGCTACAGTCCCACAAAGACAATCCACTACTGATCCATTAACCCTAGGCTGCTGTCTCATTCTTACTCCCTGGAACTGTATTACCTTGGATGACTACTTTTATTTCCTAAGCAAAAGACACAAATTGAAAGATGAGGCAAAAGTCCAGACATTCTTTGAAAATCCATACAGTTGAGAGGTATGATTTCATATTCAATACAACACTCTCCCTGTCAGGAAAGCTGCAATTTAATGAAGTGCACTTTTAATGTAAGATATATTTGTGAGCTAACTTGTTTGTTTTCAGTAGGTAGACTGATCATCGTTAGCCTCTTTTTGCATGTATCTCTCTCTGTCATGCACACACACACACACACACACACACACACACACACACACACACGCACATACACACACACACACACACACACACACACACACACACACACACACACACACACACACACACACACACACACACACACACACACACACACACACACTCTGCTTCTACTTTCACACACAAACATTCTGCTTTCATGCATGCACTCACTCACTCACTCACTCACTCACTCACTCACTCACTCACTCACTCCATACTTACCTATTAACACAGATTAAGTGCTGTCCCTTTCAAAGGCAATGGCAGCAAATCCATACATGAGTCCCTCTTCAGCGAGAACACACACACACTGATTCTTTGGCACAAAATAATGGTGCGAACACATAGACCCTTCTTTGGCGCAAAAAAAATGAAAACTAGAAGGATGCTTTGGCGCATCTGCACACCGATGTTAGAGTTACAGGTCACGTGTGCGAAAAACACAGCAAAAAGTGTTTTGGGGCATGCATACATCGATGTTGGAGTTAAGAGGTAGAGGGCCACATGGAAGAGGTCTGAGGGCCGCAGGTTGGACACGTTTAATCTACAGGGTCTAGTTTCACAGTAAATCAATGCATGTTTAAAGCCAGAGGCCAGTACAGTTGTAATTCTAAATCAGTGGTTTATTTAGCTTCCTGTCAGTCGTGTCCGGCTTTTTACATCAGCAAAACTGACAGGAAACTAAAAGAAAGGATTTATGAATACACGTATCATATAAAGAAGAGGAATAGTAACAATGCCCTAGCGAGACACTGCAATGAAAACCCATCCCATGCTTTTTTGTTTAAAGTTATAGACCAGGTAGTAGTTGATGAAAAAGGTGGACCGTACCAGTTATTGTTAGAAAAACGTGAACTGGTTTGGTAGCTTAGGCTGAATTCCTACACTCTCCCTGGTTTAAACGAGGTTACATCACTAACATGCATTTTAAAGTTGAGAAGTCTAGTGAGGTGATATAAATTAAATTTTAAATTTTATTTCTTTACTAGTATAAGACAATACTTATGGTTTTACACTTTAGGCAATTTTAGTGTTTAGAATTTAGACCTTTGCGCTTTCTAGTTCTGTTAAGTACTGACATTTCTTTGAGTTGTGACAGTGGTCCGGTTGTTTAAACACCACTTTTTTATGTTCTTTATTTTTAAGTATATATCTACATGTACGTATTTATATATAAATATTTTTACTCATTGTCCCTGTATTTTTTATACAGGAGTACAGTTGCATCATGTTTTTTAGAATGAATGTTTTGACCTTGTTAAAGGTTTTTTAATGACATTATTCTTTTTGTTGACATAAGAAAAAGGGTGTTTGATGTAAAACATCATTTTGTTCAACCATTCAATCAAGCACTCAGACAGTTAACCAGAGTGACAACTTAATTAATTAATGTGGTTTGTTGGCGCCCTTTCTTTTTAAAAGTCATGTATGTTGTTTCCCTTTTCGTCTGAAGAAGTCTTCCAATGGTGGTCGACGAAAAGCGCTTCACATTAAACTTTTTGGAGTTGTCCTAGCTACATCGGAGTTTGTGTTTTTCTTTGTTTTTTCAAGAGTTAGTTGTGCTGTTGATTTCAAGGTTTATTTCTTGGCCATTACAGCATGTTTGCCCATGGATCCTCTACTTTTCTCTCGTATTTTGGTCAAGATATTCTTGAAAGGGGTTTTACATATGCATCCACTTAGAAAACCTTTGGCACCTTCCTGGGATATTAACTTTGTGTTAGCAAAGTTAACTTTACCCCCTTTTGAACCAGCTCAATAAGCTGATTTATGGTTCATTACTAAGAAATAGTTTTGCTTATTGCTCTGGCATCTGCAAGAAGAGTATCTGTGCTGCAAGCTCTTATGGTGGGTCAACCCTATATGATGTTCCATAAAGATAATAAAGAAAATGGTAAATGCTGCTACCCGAAGATCCTCTTCATAAAAATGAAGAAACAAGATGAGTAAAAACTGGAGACGGACCACCACGATGTAATAAAATAAAGACCAAGTTTATTGAAAAAGATGAGTGCTTTCGCGTACTCCCAGGGTACGCTTCATCAGATCTATTTTAATTACTAAAACTCTAGCTTTTTATACATTTAAGTTCATTAAAACATTCAGCATCAATCAATCAATTAATTAAATCATCATTACATAATTACATAATTAAACTTGTATCTTGATGGTATAAGGCAAAAAATACTGAATATCAAATGTAGCTTCAGTTCAAATCCATAATTCAACCTTCAAATTGCTATGTGTAGAAATGTTCTAGTTATAGCCATATGGCTTAATATGTAAGAATGTAATGTATCAAAATAAACATGTATGATGAAGTAAAATAAAATAAACATTAAATATAAAATGTATGAAATATGATCTAAAAAATGAAAATATACAATTTTAAATGCAGTGAATATAACTAAGTAGAAAAATCTTGCTTATTTAAACTTCCGTGCTAGAGTTTTAGTAATTAAAATAGATCTGATGAAGCGTACCCTGGGAGTAGACGAAAGCGCTCATCTTTTTCAATAAACTTGGTCTTTATTTTATTACATCGTGGTGGTCCGTCTCCGGTTTTTACTCATCATGTTCCATAAAGACTGAGTTTCTCTGAGAGTTGATCCATTATTTATGCTTAAAGTGGTTTCAGAGTTTACTTTAACCCAAGCTATCCATCTCCCTGTCTTCTTTCCAGGATCTAAAACCAGGAATCAAAGGATTCTTCATACTCTGGATATACATAGGTAGCTTAGGTATTATTTTGTCGGAATTAAACCTTTCAGGGAAGCTGAACAGCTCTTTATTTCCTAATAAGGTAAGAAAAAAGGACAACTGATGTCAAAACAGACTATGTCTAGACGATTGTCTATTTCTTTTTTTTCCCACCATAATAAAACACTTCCAGACAGGGTCAAGGATTATTCTATAAGGGTCTTGCTTCTATGGCTTTCTGGAAAGGGCCGGACTCTTGAAGCATTCTAGAGGCAGCTACTTGGACCTCTATACATACTTGCGCAAACTATTACAACACGATTCCTTTTCCAGGTCTCAAGAAGCTTTGCTAGGACTATTCTAAAGGAGCTCCTGGGCTCTCATCCTCCCCCCTCACAATCTGTTTAAGCTTTGATATTGTAGATATTTAGCTAAGGCTAATGCAGCAGTGATTATGATGAACATAGTGCATTTGTGTAAGTAAACTTACCATAAATCTATCATATATATATATATATATATATATATATATATATATATATATATATATTAAATATATCACTGCTTCAGTAGTGTGTGTGTGTGTGTGTGTGTGTGTGTGTGTGTGTGTGTGTGTGTGTGTGTGTGTGTGTGTGTGTGTGTGTGTGTTTCTGTATATGCCAGGGTAAGGATTTGTATATCTATACCTAACTTTACCTTCCTTATCAGGACCATAGCCTCCTGTTTTTCAGTTGGCAAGAAAGTCCTGAAACTTTGGCACCCAGGTTGAAGGTCATGTAACGATCAGCCTGGGTGCATGTGCTAAGGAGCCTGATGCTTTGAAGACTGGTTGTCTGTTATATCCTAAGCAGGATATAACCCATTCATCTAATGTTGCTGCAGCAGTAATATATTTGAACATCTACAGTTACAGCAAGCTTGTTTACACAACTGTGCATCTCTCATTTGTGAAAAAGGAAAGTTGGGTTAAAGAGTTGTACTAATATCTTCAAGTGAACCCATAAATGTATATCTCTTCAAACAAAAAATCTAGACAAAGGTAAAAATAATGTGGGGGAACAAAGGCCCAAAAATAGGGACACATTTTAAATATTGCTCTTATGAACTTAAAAGTTTGCTAGAATAAAATTGTTTGTGGTACCATGTATTTTCTGAAGGATATGATGTCTGAAACTTTAATGTCTGTCATTGTTTAGTGAATTCAGTCCTCACTGATTTGCCAGGAAACCACAAATTTTATTCAGAACAGACCAAAAATATGAGGCAAAAATGTAGACATTCTATGAAAATCTGGACATTTGAGAGGTAGACCCACAATAAGGCCACCCAGCTGTAAGCTCTTCAGAGCAATAAGGAAATCATGAGATTTGTCAGATGTATGCTAAGTATAAGTTGTGAGAATCAGAACTTAGCTGAGTATATGATAGTTTTTTCACTGCTTGTTGCAGTTACCCCAGTGATGTGCTACAAGCTTAGCATATCCTTTTGTTTAGACAGATGGCTTTTCAGATCTGTCTAAAGAGAGTAAGATTAACTGAGATGTTTTAAGTTCAAATTAATTTTAAAACCTGTTTTTTTTTCAGTAAAATATTTTGCATAGTTTTGAAACTTAGTAAAAAGACTAGTTTGAAAAGACTTCAAACAACAATCCTGCATCTGTATTAATCAGTACCCTAAATCGTAAAGATCATGAAATAAAGTGAGTACATTCCCTTTTATAACGCTGCATTTGTCAGAAAAAATACAAATGATCACTGAAGGAAAGATACATAATTACTCGTGCCAGAAAAGGAAGTGGCCACATGCAGAGAGATTTTTGTCTGCATAAATAGACAACACATACAGTTCTTGGAAAAGATTTTCCATGAAAACAAAGAAGCAATATAATGGAATAAAGAAAAAAAAATGCAAGCTACAAATTTTCTGAACTAATAAGGAGAATAATAAGATAAAACAAAGAGACACAGAACTCTATTGAAATGTGAAAATTTATTTTACTGATTGTTTTTTTCTTGCTTGTTGAAATGTAATTATAATTATTGCTTTTCTTGATAAACAAAATAAAATTACATGAGAAAAAAAATAAGATAAAACAATTAAAAAAGAAAGAAACATTTCAGGTGGACAGTACATTGTGAATGCTAAATATTGACTAGTACTGGAGGTGGACTACAGAAACATGAATTAAAGATATCTGAGCAGCAAAATGACCTTAATTTGTTTTTACTTGACAAAATTCCTCCAATGTCACTCTACTTGCATCTCTCAGATAGGGTGTTAGCATGCTTTAGGAGTAAATGGTTGCCACTATAACTGAAGAAATTGCTACATTGTCTCAAGATACCCATATCAATCAAGCTGGCAGGAGAAATGATAGGAAACTGCCCTTATATTGTGGAAGGATTTTTCTGAATGTGGTATTTGGGAAGGAAGTGGGCTAGGTGGAGTTAATCACAAACAGGTAAAATGAAGCAGCAATTCAATTAAATACAGCTAACAAAGTACAGTGCTGGCTTAAAATATACTTATTTTTTTCAGTTTTGTTTTCAGTGGATGCCTTGGATTTCAGTGCATATGCACTCTTTACCTCTGGCTCAAGTTGCCAAATGTTGAGCAGCTTGGATAAACTGAGAACAAATCCACACAAACATGAGGCTTATCTACAGGCAAATTTAAATAGTTTTAACACAGCTACCAATGGAAAAGCCCCAAACTGTGCCTTTCTCCAGCAATCCCCATCTCAGATGGGTCCTGAGCTACACAGTTCTGCCACAAGGGTGCAGGGAGGCCCTCTTAATGTAAGATGGCTGGTTTAAGAGTACAGTGATACCAAACAGTCTAGATTCAGCAGGTCTGAATCTAGCCTATGCTATATAAGGCAATGAAGCATAACTTCAAAGTGCATAGTAGAAAGCAGTCACAAACAGCAAAAATGAAGCAGTAATTCAATTAAATGCAGTTAACAAAGGGTAGTGCTGGCTTAAAATATAGCTATTTTTCAGGTTTTTTAGTGGATGACTTGGATTTCAATGTAGAAGCAGTTCAGGCCTCTGGCTAAAGTTGCCAGATGTTGATCAGCTCCAGTAAACTGAAAGAAAACCCACGCAGATAGGAGGCTTGTATAGAGACAAATTTAAACAGTTTTAACACGACTACTAATGGGAAAACCCCAAACTGAGCCTTTCTCCCGCAATCCTCAACTCAGATGAGTCCTGAGCTACACACGTCTGCCACAAGGGTGCAGGGAGGCCCTCTTAATGTAAGATGGCTGGTCTAAGAGTACAGTGATACCAAACAGTCTAGATTCAGCAGGTCTGAATCTAGCCTATGCTATGTAAGGCAAGGAAATGCAATTTCTAGATGGGAAGGAGTAAGGGAGAGTCACTTTAAGGTCAAAGTGAGAGTGTTTATTAGTTTACTATTAGATGACTTGCAGTGGTACCACCCTGTGCACAAACTATCAGGTCTTTCAGCAGCTGTGAACAGTGGGAGACTGTGGAGAGTGTTTCCTATAGAGGATTTTAACCTGGAAAGGTTTGCTTATATGCAAGCACAGGGAACCGTGTTTTATACAAGCAGGATGAAAGACTTTGATAAAGTTAAATCTTGAAGCCAATCAGATAAAAACACAAAAGCTATCAACCAGTAGTTCTCACCTTGGATAGGTTGAATTTAGCTCTCTGCTCCCACCAGCATGCAAAAGAACCCTTCCATTGTAGAACAAAGTGGCCTTGAGCTTAAGTGCAGTTGCAAATAATATAGAATGGAAGTAAGAATTCCTGCAATATCAAGAATCTTTGAAAATAAGTTCACAAACCCTGAGAAATGTTTACAACACACAGAAAGTTTGCAAAACTTAGAGATATTTTGGCAGACTCACTCAGGACAGCTTTTGCAGTGTCAGAAGAGGTTAGGAAATATTGGAATACTGTTAAAACAACCTAAGAGGAGTACAGTGACAAACAGATGACGTTTCTTTAAAAAGTACAGGCTGAAAAACAGTGATAAATTAAATAAATAAATGTAGCACAGAAGTGTTAGATATCACTGAAACAGTTAGACCAAGTACAAAAAATATAGATGTTATGTTGTCCCATCTTGCCTTCGTTCTTGCTGGTTGGGTTTGACTCAGCCGATTTACTAAAGCTTGAGAGCTTTTACTGGCTCGAGGCTACCCCTTATCCCAACATGCCTAGCGGCAGGTACCCAGATCTCGTTTCCCACTTGCAGCATCAAGATCGCTCCATACTGGCTCAGGCTAAGTACTTTGTGTTTTATAGTTACTTGCAACTTGTTTGGTAATTGACTCATTATATTGACTCGTTGGAGCATGTATTTTTCTTTATTAGTCTAATGTCCCCTTTCTCTGCTCTTTGTGGTGTTTTTTGGCAATCATTTTCTCTTTCAGGCCTGCTTTCCCCTTAGAGCCCGTTTAAGTTAGAGGGTTCTTCCCTTTCTTCACCCTCTCTCTGGGATTGCCATTTCAGTTATAGGCTCTCCCATTGGGGGAGTTGCTGTTTAAGTTAGAGGCTCTCCCCCTTTTTCCTTTCATTCCTTCTATCTTTCTTTAAAAAGAAAAAATAGTTTTAAAAGTTTTTTCCTTGTGGTTATCAGCCTGTTTACTTCTGCTTGTTGTAGGCTTTTTCCCTGCCTTCTGCTAGTTATGTCTAAAGAGTCTAAATCCTCCGGGTTTAAAAAATGTGACTGGTGTTGCCAGAAAATGTCCCTTACGGACAAACACACGAGTTGCGTATATTGTTCATGTGCTGTTCACCTGCAGGACTCTTGCTCCATCTGTCATGCTTTCAGTTCCAGAGTCCTGCAGGAAAGAAAGAATAAGCTTATCTTACGTGGCCTCCTGAAGAACCCTCAAGATACCTTGTCTCAGGGCCCTCAGCCAAAGTGTCCGAGAAACACTCCAAGCCATCGGTTCTGAGCTTAGAACAGACAAAACTTACTGAGAAGCCTTTGGATCTGTCAGCCCACAGCATTGGCTCCGACAAACCTATGTCTCCGGCGGTTCCATCTGTGTCCTCGAAGCAGGTCCGGATCCATAAGAGATCATGGTCTCCCTCTTTGGAGCTGGTACACTCCGCTCCACAATCTTCGCTGCTGCAACCTGGAGTTGGCAGTCACTGGTCCTCTTCACACTCATCTGTCCTCCAGACTTTGGGATCATGACGTGGAGAGAGTGGTCAACAGGCTCCTCAAGTCACAGTCATTTGCTAAATTACTATCAAGTCCAGCCCATAAGGATTTGGCTCCTTAGGCCCTCCCAGCTTCTCCATCGATTCCTCCTCCAACTCTCTTGAGCTCAGAGCCAGAGTGCATGGAAGTCATGGTGGTGGAACCGTCGGCTCCAGTTTCTTCTCCCTTATCGGTTCTGACTTCTGCTCTGATCTCCTTGATGTCTCAGTCTGTCGAGGGATCTGGGCACCCAGGCTTTCTTGCCGGCTCTAAGGGGGGAAGTGGCATCGGACCCTTGTCCGACCCTGCTCTCCCTCTTGGAGCTGCGGCGCAGGTGAGATCGGCTCCTACATTGGCCTTGGAGCCTTTGCTCCTGGTTCAAAGAAGATCTCCGGGCTCTTCAGAGCCGGAGGCTCCTTTGACTTGGGACTGTGGTGCTTTCGAGTTGATGAGGAGCATGCTGTCTCCTGAGACTGCTCCACCCTCAGCTCCATTGGCTCCTTCTTCCTCGGTGCCTCTGCCAGCCTTTGTCCCTCCTCCTGCCAAGCGTAGGGAACCTGTGCCCCAGGACACCCCACTAGGTGACCCCACATTTTCCAAAACTTCCCCCAAACATTCAGAGGAGGTCCCTCGGAAGAAGAAATCCAAGAGGAAGCATCTAGACTCCACTGAATCTATCACTTTGGATGCAGACTTGGATGAGTCAGAAGGGTCCCCACGGTCCCCATCTGAGGATGTCTCTTTTTCAGACATCTTGGAAATCCTCAGAGAGGGGGGTGGCTGGAAGTCCCTAGCCCCTTCTGAGGATGAGTCTGTATACCTGGATGCATTTGGTTCCCGACCCTCCACCTCTTGGGTGTCTCCGCCTTTCGACCCACTTTTGCCTGTAGTGAGTCAAAAGGTGTGGAGCGCTCCAGAAACCATGGAACCTGTTCTGAGGAGACCTAACAAATTTATTACAGCTCCTGAAGATAAGTCTTTCCTCTCCACAGGGAGTCCCTGTTGATGCCATGGTGGTATCAGCAGCCACCAAGAAGGAACTTGCAGAAACTTCTTCATCTGTCCATCCACCGAACAAAAAGTCTTGTACGATGGACAGGTATGGGAAACGTGTTTTTTCTTCAGTGACTTTTACTCTCAGATTACTGAATTACTTGTCACATTTCACACTACTTCAGAGGAATCTCCTGAAGGAGCTAGGAGATACCCTGCAAGATCCTACAGTTGAGGGAGTTGCGAACAGGGCAGCTTCCCAGCTTGCAGCCTTGACTTCCATGGTAAACTCCTCCATTAGGCTCATTTCTTATGCTGCAGATGGAGCAAGTAGGGCAGCAGGTACTAGAGTAGCCTTACACAGACACTCCTGGATGCACCTTTGTCAGTTTGTGGAACCCTTTAACTCTTCATTTACCAACACCCCCTTTAACAGCTCGTCCTTGTTTGGGCCTCAGGTAAAGAAGACTCTCACCAGGTGTGAGCAGGATGGCAAGACTCTCTCTGCCATAGGGGTCCATTTTTCCACTCCATCTAGACCCTATCACAAGGGTTAGAAGAGTGGGAAAATGTGGTTCTGAAAATCACAGGGATCTCTCGCCTGACACACGTGGTGATTTTTTCCCCCAGGGGCAGGGGGGAATCAATAATGGAAGACGCCGCCCTCATGGCAGAGGGGGTCCACAACAGCAGGGCGACAGAAATACTTTTTCTGCTATGCCCTTCCAGCACTCCTGAAGGGAGGCCTGGCTGTCCACCTCTGGAGTAAGTCGGGGCAGACTATCACTGTACCTAGCAGCCTGGCAATCAATCATAGGTTCATAGGTTCATACTAGGCTATCTGCCCGAGGGCATTTACAAGCCTCGCCCATAGTTTTGTGGCTTACGCCACCCCTTTAGTATGGGGAACTATACCCATTATTTTGCTGTGCCTCTGTTGAGCAGTGACACTGAGGTAATCCCTGGGGTATATCTGCGATCTCCCATCCATTGGTCAAGATTTCTCTTGAACAAGGCCAGCGAGGTGCTCTGCCTCACATATACCGGGATTTTATTCCACAGCATAGGGAGTCTTTGGGTGATGAATCTATCCCTCCAGCGCGTCCTATTAATAGCCGTGTCGAGGTTTAAGTCTCCCGCCCTTGTGGCTCTGACGGATCTAGATTTTTTGAGGTGAAGCATATTCATCAAATCTGGGTTTGACATGGCCTTGTATGTTAGGCAAAGGTCACCTCTGAGCAAGCGGTAAGCGACTGAATAGAGCTGGAGTTCTTTCAGTCGGGCAGCATAGGACAGATGTTTGAGACCCTTTATCCTTTTGGTGAGGAACTTTTGTGGCCTCTCCAGCTGCTGCAAGTGTCGGGTCAGATACATTCCGAATGGGGCATTGTACTCAATGAGGGAAACATGGGTACTATTGATGATATCCAGGGGTTACAAAATTCCCTTTTCTCAGTCCCTGTCAAAAGACAAACTTTCTATCCCAGATGTTCCACCCAATCTTTGGGATCATGCATTCCTAGAGGTTCAAAGACTGCTAGAAAAAAAGAGGCATCCAGGAAGACCCTGTAGACCAAATCGGATCCTGAACTTACTCAAGGTTCTTTTTATTTCCAAAAAAGACAGGGGACTGGAGACCAAACTTGGATCTCAGCAAGTTAAACCAGTTGGTACAAAAAGACAAAGCTCTGGATGGTGACACTGCAGTCCATTCTTCCCTTCTTGCATCAGAACAATTGGATGTGCTCCATAGATCTCCAGGATGGGTACTACCATATAGAAATGGACAGGCAATCCAGGAGATTCCTACAGTTCTGGCTGGGAGCCAGTCACTATTAGTTCAGAGTCCTGCCCTTTGGTCTCACCACAGCCCCCAGGGTGTTCACCAAGTGTATGGCAGTGGTCACGGCTCACCTGAGCCAGCCATCTGGGATTCCAGATGTTTCCATATGTAGACAACTGGCTCCTTACTGCTACCACTGAGCATCAACTAATCAAGGCATGGGACTACACAATCCAAACTTGTTCCCAGTTAGGCGTCACAATAAACTACAAAAAGTCTGCTTTGTCGCCTTGTTAGTCTATTACCTTTATAGGGGCAGACTTAGATACAAGATGCATGATAGCAAAACTGCCTCTAGACAGGGTGTCAGCCATTCGTCAACAAGTTTCCTTTCTCATAAACAAGACGAGAGTTCAGGCAAGACAAGTCTTACAAGAACTGGGCTCAATGGCTGCAGCTATTTTGCTAGTTCCTATAGCACACTTCCACATGCGGATTCTACAGTGGCTTCTCTTCGCTCAGTGGTCTTTCCAGGAATTGCCAATGTCACACATGATCTTGATCATGGCATTTTGCAAAAAGGACCTACTATGGTGGCTGGTCTCCCCCCAGGTAACTCCGGGCAGACCCTTTCTAGACCCGCATCCGGTAGCCACAGTGACCACAGACGCTTCTCAGATAGGGTGGGGGGGGGGGCATTATCTGGGATGGGCTGCCCAAGGGAAGTGACAACCTCACGAGTACCATCTGCACATCAGTGTTCTAGAGATGAGAGCAGTGCTTCTGGCATTGCAAGCACTTCAGTACTCTCTTCCTACAGGGACTATTGCAATCCAGACAGACAGTATGTCAGTGGTATGGTACATCAACAAGTAGGGTGGAACCAGATTTTACCCCTTGTGTCAGGAGGCTCTTCGAGTATGGCAATAGGCGATGTCTTCCCAAAGTTTTCTGATTGCAAAGCCACATTCCTGGAAAATCCAACGTGATTAGCGGACAGGCTCAGCAGGGCTATCCTCATGCCTCACGAGTGGTCCCTGAAGAAAGAAGTTGCGGACTTGATTTTCCGCAAATGGAGCCCGCCATGCTGCGATCTTTTTGCCACTCCCCTAAACAACAAATGCAGCAGCTACTTCACCCTAGTTCCCCCTCTGGGACAGTCACCCAGGAATGCACTTGGTCATGATTGGCCTCCAGGACTGCTATATGCTTTGCCACCCTGCCCTCTCATTCCAAAGATATGTCAGAAAGCAAAATCGTTGGGTTGCAAACTCATCCTCATTGCTCCTTACTGGCCTCATCAGATATGATTTCCATTTCTTCGCCATCACCTTCAACTGGAGCCCTGGATACTGGACCCAGTTCCGGACCTACTGAAGCATCAGTCAGGCGGGCTTCACCCATCCCTTCAAACTCTTAAGCTGACTGCTTGGTTACTCCACTTCCATTCATCATCAGGCTCCCAAACATTTGCCATGCTGTAAAACACATTCTACTGTCCTCCCACAAGCCCACTACCAGGAGGATTTACACTAACAAATGGAAGAGGTTCTCTTACTGGGCCAAAAGAAATAACATTGATCCTTTTATGGGTCCTGTTCACAAGATTCTTGACTTTCTGGCCAATACCTTCGAAAAAGGGACAGCTGCAGCTACTATTAGAGTCCAACTGGCTGCCATCTCCAATTTTCATGTAGGAGACTTGGGTTCAAACATTATGTCCCATAAGTTGTGCAGAGCATTCTTAAGAGGTACAACGCTTTTACAGCCCCCAGTAAGAGAATCCCCCCCCCCCGGGGCCTAAACTTGGTTTTAGCTTCAATGATTCTGCCCCCCCCTTGAAGCAGCAGCATCTTGTCCCTTCAGGTTTCTGTCTTGGAAAACCCTCTTTTTGGTTGCTATAACCTCAGCTAGATGGGTTTCTGAATTACATCCTTTGTCTATTCGCCCGTCATATCTAATTTTTCATAAAGATAGAGTCTCTGTAAGGACCAATCCTGCTTTCTTGCTTAAGGTTTGTTCTGAGTATAACTTAAATCAGTCCATTGAGCTTCCTGTGTTCTTCCCCAATTATGGCAGCAATGCAGAGTATAAATTACACCAACTGGATGTTCATAGACAATTATGTTTTTATTTACACAGGACCAAAGGTCTCAGAAAATCAGACCAATTGTTCATATCCTTTGCTGAAAATAAGCAAGGTTATCCAGTTTCTAAAGTGACATTATCAAAATGGCTGTCAGACACAGTCACTTTTTTTGTATGGTTTGCGTAAAAAGATGCAGAGGACATTCAACCAGGGCCTTAGCCACTTCTGTTGCCTTTCAAGCTAAATTACCTTTAGATTCAATCTGTGCAGCAGCAACATGGGCAAATCCTTATACCTTTATCTTTCATTACAAAGTGGATGTGGCCTCCCAGAACAGGGCATCCTTTAGTTCCACGGCACTGAAGAGTTTGTTCCAGTGAGCCACCCAAGAACCAGGTGCTGGGGACGCGGTCCCATCCAGCAAGAATGAAAGTGAGATGGGACAACATAACATAAAGAAGTTATGCACCCACCATAACATTCCATGTTTGTTGCACTTCATCTCGCCTTCCTTCTTGCGTCCCCCCTCCTTCCCCCGTCCTGGAGGTTTGAGAGGAGTTCTTTATTGGTTATACTGGCTGAGGTTCCTGCTGATATACCAGGTTAGTTAACCATACATTGTCCAATCCTCTATTCTTCCTATCTTGATGTATAAAAGCTTAGTAAAAAAATGTTTTTTACTATATATGTCTAGTGTGGGCTATCACAAATGAGATCTGGGTAGCTGCCGCTAGGCATGTTGGGATAAGGGGTAGCCTTGAGCCAGTAAAAGCTCTCAAGCTTTAGTAAATCAGCCGAGTCTGAGCCGAGGATCGGCACCGAACCCAACCAGCAAGAAGGAAGGCGAGATGAAGGACAACAAACATAGAACGTTATGGTAGGTACATAACTTTTTTTTTATATCAGCTTTGTAGTCCAGGTGATTTTTGAAGAAATCAAAATCTTATAATCACAGGTGTCCAAGCCAGGCACAAGGAAGCTCTGAATAAATGATTTTGATTTTGATGATTTGATTTTGTTCTAATATTTCTGTTTCTGGAAATGTTTTTGAAGCATTTGTACTGTAATTGCATTATATTGTGTTTTAATAAATGTTTGTTTAATCAGGTGTAGGGGCGTGCATGGAAACTGTAGTAATTAGTTTTGTAAGAGGAGGTTATTTGCTGCTACTTGCTAAAGGTCTGACCACCTCTGAATACTGGTTTGGATACATATTAAATTTACAGTAATGATTTTCCTGAGTATTTGTATACAGGAAAATTAAAAATTATAAATCACTTGATTTTGTTCCAATTTGTATGTTGCTGGAACTTTTTTTTATTTGTGCTTATTACAGCCAAGTGCACCTCCAGGCATTTCTGTGGGTAACTCCTACTTGATGTCAAATATTGCTTGTTCATATTTGCATTAATAATTCCAAAACCATACTACATACAAGGTATCAAAATATTTTATCTTGAAGCATACATGATGGCAAACAATTGTATTGATATTTGACCTTTGTCAATGAGTATTTGTTAGAACTGTATGGTGATAACTTCATTTTTTTAAAGGCTCAAGCCACACCCACTGAGAGCTAAAGGTACAGACTCAAAAGAGCTGTACTGGAGGGAATGAGTTAAAATTAGACATTGTATTTACTCAGGTGTTTGGGCCTGCAACAGGATACATTTTCTTAGTGTGTCTACATCAGGAAAGTAAAAACTGTATTATACTTGGTATTATTCTAGTAGTTCTGTTGCTGGAACTGGTACTGAAGCATATTTACTGTAACTGCATTATTTTCTTCTTTAACTGTGACTGAAAAATTTGCCCATCTTCCCTTCCAGTTCTTGCAGTGTTTTTAAAGCCAGTGTCTCTGTTATTATCCACCCCTTTTGTTAATTTAACCACTAAATTCCCTCATTCCCCCTTTCATTGATAGCAAGCACAGAAGTATAATTTACAAAGCTATTCACTTTAATCTATATAAATACTTTTATCCCCATTGTATTCTATAGATCCAGCCAGAATACCGAGTACCCACAGAGCCAACTCATGGTGTTTCTTGAATTGCCTGACCTTACTATGGATTGTCTTTGGAAGTTCCTCCCACTCTCATCTCATCTGCTTATACGAGTGATCATTAGAAGATCAAAATGGACAGTTCCTTCCCTTAGACTGTTAAGTCTTGAATTACCATCTGTTTCATATCTTCTGCCTTCTCAGTGCACAGTGCAATACCTAGAAGTATTACCCCCTTTTCTTCCATCTTACCTTTAAAATCTGCAACATGCAGAATAAAACAACCATTCACTGGAGAACCTTTTGTATATTTACTGTATTCTACCATAATGACATACACCCTCTGCTGCATTTGCTTTACTTGTCTAAATACCCAAGCACTGGACAAGATGGAAGGGCATAATGCTAGTTTCACCTCTGTTGCCATCCTTTTAGCACTAGGTGTATTAACTGCCTTATGCCTACAGATAATGAACTTATTCTCAGCACTAATAATTCCAGCTGTGAGAGGTGTAAATACCTAATTAATTTGGAGAGCTCCTTCACTTTTAAAATGTGCACTGTGAGCTTCATATACCCCCATCACAATTTTTTATTAATCATGGTGACATTTCTTATGCTAATTCTCTAAAAATCACTCACAAAACATCTTAGAAATAATATTGTCTCAGCAAGAGTCAGGCCACTCATCCACCTCATGCATACCTACCATAAACAGTATGTGCAAAAATGTTCAAATCAACCATTCTGAACCACATCAGCAATCAAAATGTTTTAGTGATAGGCACTTCCTCTGTCAGACACACTCAGAATGTTGCACAAGGAGAGGGTTACAATAATTTGTCTTCCAGATACCAGGATTTCTGACATTACAAAGACCCTGAATACCTTATCTCCTGATAAATACGGCTACTACATGGTAGTGGTCCACGTCAGAGAGAACGGTTTGAGATGTAAAACCCGAGGGACATGTGGTAAGACATGTCAGAACTTTCCATACATTTTATAAATGCATGTAAGACACTGTTTCTCAAAAGAATCCTTCTATCACTTTGAATGATTCCTAGATACAAAGAAAATATAAATGGTTTCATTAATTGGTTATATAGGTGGTATTATTACAGGGTAATCCAAATACCTGTCAGTATGGGATGAGATGCCCAACAGTCCAGCTTGCTTCAGCAAAATTGACCCATACTTTTCATTCCAAGGCTTTTAGCTAAAACCTTTGCTGCTCCCCTAGTGCCTTTTTAGGCAGATTCCAGCTGATGGAACTTCAAAGAGTAATAACACATTAGTTTCAAAATCAGATGGCATTAAGGTGTCTTTCCTCAATGCCAAAAGTCCAAACATTATATTGCCATATCTTGAGGCACGCTTACATTTGTAAGACATCCATATCTGCATAGTTGCTGAGACCAAGTTTGTGTGTAAAGAGAGCACTTTATTTTATACCTGGCTTTCACAGTTATTGTGTATTCAATCTCAATGGAATCTCCACATTTGTCAAGAAATATACTTCCAGGCAGATCCATAGGGGTCCACAAACTGAACTACAGATCACTGTAGATAGGATTAATTGCCAGCTAGTAGCTTGCTACGGAACACTTTATTTGTGCCTCGATGACCACACAAAATTCCTAAGTGTACTAAATGATTTTGGATTAGCAGAAGCTCCATTATTTTTGGGTGACTTTAACTACTCTTCAATAAACTGGGACAACTGTTCCTCCAATGTAGGATATGTCCAAAAATTTCTAGACATAATAACTAAAAAAATCATTTGAACAAACGGTAGACAACTCTATTAGAGGGTACATCACTCTGACCTGGTTGTTAGAAATATGTCTGCCTGTTGCACTGTTCCTTTGATATCTGCTTCCTCAGTGAAATCTGACCACAAACTTGTGGCCTTCCCTTTTAAATTCCCAAACCCTTACAGGAAACTCCACTGAATTTAAAGCCTATAAATGTGTCAGCCTTAACGTCTTCTAAGATGAAATATCAAAATTCTATTTTGACTACACCACCCTGACCTTCATATAGCAGCAAGCTTAACAAAGGAATTCTATATCCATTTAGAAACATGCACAGAGCCATCAGCTACTACCAGTACAAAGTATCATGGGAAATTCAAAAGTAAGCCACACTGGTGGACACTACCATAAATAAACTCTACAACAACAAAATGAAACTCCTTAAATTATATATCAGATCCCAAACATTTTTTCTTAGGTAAAATATTGAACACATTACAAAAAAGTTGAAAAAAACAGTATTAGGTCCATTGAATGAGCCTGTGAACGTAGGCTACTTTCTGAATCTAAAAATAATTATAAATCATTCTTTAACAATGTTAGCAAACTAAGGAATGATGTTCTACATTGCTCTGAACTAAAATTATGCCTCCTATTCTGATCCAAAAGACATTACTAGCATCCTTGCGGACAAATTCAGTGCCAGCTTTACAACTGAGATTTTTGTCCAAAGGCCTGAAATTCCTGAATCCCTTACTCTTCCAATTATCTCCAAAGGTCATCTACTGAAAGTGCTAACCAAGACCAAAACTACTTCCACCATGGCACCTGACAGTATACCTGGTTGTTTAATTAGTAGTGTTAAACATGCCGTTGAAGACCCACTCCTTAAACTGTTAAACCTAGGTTTACTTACTAGTTTTATACCTAATGAGTGGTGTGATGCCCCTCCATAAGGGTGATCTTACAACTGGCTGAGATGATTACAGACCTATCAGTCTTACAATCCTTATCTGCAAAGCAATGGAATGTATTACAACTGATCTTATAGATGATGATATTGAATTTTTTATTCAGCTTGACCTCCAATAGTTTGGCTTTCTGAAGAGTAGATCCTGTCTACTGAATTTGTTAAACATCAAAAAGGATACAGGGTCAGCAAACTGTGGCCATGCAGTGCACATGATGTATAATGATCTTGCCAAGGCCTTTAACACTTTTCCTTACACTTGCATCATATTGAGCTAAATGAGATAAAATTTGGCCTATATGTAGTAAGAGAGATAGCAAACATGCTGAAAGACAGAACCCACACAGTGTGAATTAGAGGTGTGTCATTAGAATGTATGAGAGTGCCCAGTGGTGTCCCTCAGGACTCTGTCCTGGGACTTCTTTTTGGCTTTTTCTTCTCAGATCTGTACACAAATAGGCAAGACTTCTGGCTAAAGAAAGTTTGCAGAAGACTGTATGCTGGGGTCGTTAGGTGACCTGCTGACACATGAAATCTGCCTAGTAAATTCTACTAAAATGGGTTCAAACTAAGTGCTAAAATGCATAATATTGTCACTTTTGGAAGATAAATCCTCCTCTCATCATACATTATGGATAATACACCACTAGAAAATGAAAATGTAGTCAGGAGCCTAGGAACCTGACACAACAGAGCAATTCATTACCAGGTTTTTTCTGTACTTGGTTCTCATTTGTGGTCCCCATGCAATCCAGTCTATTAAAGAAGAAGAAAGGGCACTTCAACAAAATGCCAGAGAAAATATCTAGTGGGTAGAAGAAAAATGATTTATGTAGCTGAAAAGCTAAATTATTTATTTAATATATAAACATCACTAGCAGTTTGCTTTCACTCAGTTTAATGCCTCAGAGAAGCAGAAATTGTTTCTAATCATCTCATAATCAATCATAATCAGTTTTTCTTTTTTTATTCTTCATATGCATGAAAAAATTAGTGTCATTTTTTTAAAAAAGAGAGGGTAGTAAGCCATATATGATTGTTTTATATGTCATTATAGGGCATTATTCTGGTCAGGCAGGATGATGCTTCTTATATCTCTATGCTTTTGATATATAATGCAGGAAAATAAAATTACTGTCACTGTCATTAATCATCACTTTATAGAAGATTTGATGTTGTCGTTTTCATTCATTCCTCAATGTATGGGTCTCAGATCCATCCTCAGATCCAGCTTGGCCGCAACTATTTAGACTCTTGAATCCAACTCTCAAGCTCCTCCCTTTACCCATAATGCCCGAGAGTGCTCTAATACCCCAGATCTCGTTTGCCACTTCTATGCTTCAGACATGCATTGCATGCTCCCATGTTTTGGAGTGTTTTGACTCTATTTGTGAGTTAAAGTAGAAAATGTTATATTTTATATATATATATATATATATATATATATATATATATATATATATATGGATCACCTTTAAAACCTCGAAACCGCGTTTGCCCGACACACTAATGACCGACACGAAAAGACCGACAACAAAAACGCCGACAACGCAAAACACCGAAAACCATTACACCAACACACTACACGTAAACAACACAGTACACTACATAACATATGCACTATCCATAACCCAAACCCTAACCCTAAGGTCCGACACTACCGCACACTTACCCTACCTGCACCCTAACCCTAACTCACTTACCCACCCCTAAACCCACAGTCCCTCACTATCGCACACACCCTACCTGCACCCTAACCCTAACTCACTTAACCCACCCCTAACCCACAGTCCCTCACCATCGCACACACACCCTACCTGCACCCTAACCCTAACTCACTTAACCCACCCCTAACCCACAGTCCCTCACCATCGCACACACACCCTACCTGCACCCTAACCCTAACTCACTTAACCCACCCCTAACCCACAGTCCCTCACTATCGCACACTTACCTGTCCGCTCCCTAACACTAAATCCCTCACTCGATCGCACACTTACCGAGTCCGTCGGGTTCTCACCTTGTCGGTCATCTGCGTTGTCGGTATTCTCGTCCCGTCGGATTCCGTGTCGGGCAAACGCGATTTCGAGATTTTAAAGGTGACCATTATTGGTAAATCTTTTTTCTTTCCTTTCCTTCTGAAATATTTTTCCTAAATTCACATAGGGTATTTCTTATATACTATTGCTGGTATTTTTTCTTCATATTTCTATTTAAAAAAAAACATTTTTTACTAATTTTTCTACCGTCTTGTTGATATGGCCAAAAAGCCAACAGGTTTTAAAGGTGCAGTTCCTGTGAGCATAAGATACCAGATTCTGATGTTCACAGGGAGTACTTATATTCTATAGGAGTGTCCCACCTTGAAATCTCCTGCCAGACTTTTGCAGATTTCAATTCTTGGGCCTTAAGCAATCATCACAACAAACCGGTGTTAAAAGGGTTGCTGCCTGCATCTGCTTCTTCCACTACTGCTTCTGTTTCAGGGGCTAACCCCCCCCATTAAGAAACAATAATCCTCTTAGGAGTTCAGGGAGCACAGAAAATGCTCTCCTGCCTGATCTGCGAAGAGCCTCCTGCTAAGTTACCTAAAAGATCGTATCTGACATCTTTTTATCCAGCGTTGGTGAAAATCAAATCTCCTTGGTTTCGGAGCCCTTGTTTTTCACCAGAGACCATTTCCCCATAGCTCTGACCACCCTTTTTTAAAAGAAACCCCTGAGAGAATGTCATGTCCCCCTTCCATGTCATCCTCTATCATGTCCTCCTGGAGTTTTTCTGAAGCAGATGTGGATAGGATGATGAGGAAGTTCCTCAGGGCTCAGATTCAGATAGGGTACTACCATCTCCATCTCCCATTGGATCTATGAGCCTCCAACCTGTTTCTCATCCAGTTGTTTCTCCTCCTCCGATCCATCCAGTGATTTCAGAGCCCTCAGATCTGAGAATTCCAACAGTCGATGATGCAAAGACAGCTAGGTCTTCGACTCCAGCTGTGTCCCTGACTCATTTGATGCCAATCCACTTAGAGCTGGACGAGTCTCAGAGCTGAAGCTTTGGCACCAGATCTGGGGGCATGGTTTTAACTGTGAGGTTTTTGGAGCCATAACTTCCCATCAGTGCTTTGGTGCTGGATAACTTGGGTCTGTCTGCTCCCTAATAGCAGAAGCCTGGGCAAGGTCAGGGCAAGGCAGCACCTGGAGGTTCGGCTCTAGTGAGACCAACAATGGATTCTCCTGGTCCTTCTGCCTTTGAGGTGATGGAGAGGGCTTTCTCTCACCCAAGAGTCCAGTCCATTCTTATCTCTTCGGATCCTACCACACTATCACCTTCGGATCTGAGTTCTGAGCCTCATCAACCTATCCCACAGGGACATCTCATTTGAGCTTCCAGGCAGTTCATCTGTAGGACCTTCCCCCCTCTTCTGAAATCACTCCAGATCATTCCATTGAAGAGGTCCCTTGGAAAAGATTGTGCAAAAGAAGGCAAATAGATTTCCCTCAGGAATCTTTAACTGAAGACACTGACTTTGTTTAAAGCGAGGGGTTCCCAAGGTCTCTACCAGAAGACATCTCCTTTGGAGACATTCTAGAGATCCTTAGACAGAAAGGTAATGGTCTTTTGATCTCCCTTCCCAGGAGGGGTCAGTATTCCTAGAAACCATTGGGTCTGACCCATGTACATCTTGGGCTACTCCCCCGGTGGATAACCTTCTAGATCTTATGTTTCATCGAGCATGGAAGGAACTGGATACTGTAGATCTCTCATCACCCCAGTAAATTTCTTGCTTCACCCAAAGAGAGACCTCATTGGAGTAAGGGAGTTCCTGTGGATGCCATGGTTATGGTGTCTGCCACTAAGAAAAAGCTAGAAGAACAAAGCTTTTCTGTCCATCCTCCTAACAGACAGTCCAGGTTGATGGACATGTTTGAAAAGTGCATTTATGCCTCAACAACCTTTGCTTTATGGTCACTTAATTTTTTGACACATTTCACCAGATTGCAGAGAGACTTGATTAAAGTACTCTCCAAGTCTCTTCCTGGACCCATGTCAGTGGAGAAGCATAAACAGCTGTCTTTGCAGCTGGCCACCCTTCAGTCTATTTCCAGTGTATCTCATGCAGCAGAAGGTTTCTCACAGGCAGCGAGTTCAGGCATAGCCATCAGGAGACATGCCTGGATGCACTTATGTGACTTTCTTTCATCAATGCTCCCTTTGATGAATCTTCCTTGTCTGGCCCTACAGTAAAAAACACTCTCTCCTGTAATGAGCCAGAAAGAAAGACTTTGTCTGCTATGGGAATACATTTTTATACCCCGCAGAGATCCTTTACCAGGAATCACTGAGGAGGTTAAAAGATGTGGTTCCAGAAGTCACAAAGTCCTTTCCAGGTCTCATAAGGGAAACCTTCCTCCAGAGCTAGGGGTGGAAGCTCCAATGGAAGATGCCATCCTTGCATCCAGAGGAGGCCCACAGAACCAAGAGTTTTGAGATAACCTTCTCAGATATACCCTTGCGGTACTCCTGAAGGGTTGCCCAACTGTTCTCTGGAGGCAGTCGGGAGGTGCTTGTCTCTGCACCCAGAAGCCTGGGCATCAATCACAAAAGACAGTTGGGTGCAAAAAATTATATTCAGAGGCCATTTCATTCCTTATTTTAAACCCCACCAACAAAATAGAAAAGGGTCCTTGATGTTCCACCCTGTCAGCAGGAGTTAGCAGCCTTAGAAATTCAAAAGCTGCTAGACAAAATAGTCAACCTTGAGGTACAACCAGACCAGAGAGGATTCAGAATTTACTCAATGTTCTTATTAGTGCCAAAGAAAACAGGAGATCCACAACCCATTCTGGACATCAGCTGGCTAAATCAGTTTATAAAAAAATCCAAGTTCTGGATGGTCATGGTTCAGTCCATTCTACCTTTTCTACATAAGAATGATTGGATGTGCTCTATTGATCTCCGGGACACATACTATCATATCAAATTGAACAGATGCTTCCAGAGATTCCTGCACTTTTGGCTGAGGACCAGTCATTACCATTTCAGAGCCCTGCCTTTTGATCTCACTATAGCCGCTAAGGTGTTCATTAAATGCCTGGCACTGGGACCAGCTCAGATTTAGAGTGTTTCCTTACCTAGTCGACTGGCTGCCCACCAACCCAAAAAGGCATCTCCTCCAGAAGGCAAGGAACTGCAGTTATGCCAGTCTTTAGAAGTCGCAGTTAATTGTGCCAATCTCATCTACAACCCATTGAAGTCTTGAGGTTTATATAGGAGCTTTCTTGGCCACTGCCAGTCATTTGACCTTTGTTCCATCAAATAGAGTACATTTAATAAGATTGCAGGTGAGACAGATTCTTTCACACTCTTCTTCCTCAGCAAAACTAGTTCTTCAAGCTTAGGGATTAATGGCGATGGCTGTTACCTTGGTCCTGATGCCTTGATTCC
Source organism: Protopterus annectens (assembly GCF_019279795.1). Lineage (NCBI taxonomy): Eukaryota > Metazoa > Chordata > Ceratodontiformes > Protopteridae > Protopterus > Protopterus annectens. The sequence continues at coordinate 465,175,702 of NC_056747.1, forward strand.
ACGTGCATTTTCTTCAGTGGACTCTAGCTGTTCAATGGTCAGTTCTTCTACAGCCTCTGTCCTATCTGATGAAACTTTCTTGGGTTTGCAAGGATTCCCTGTGCTGGTGGGTTGCAGTCCAACAAAGTTTGTCAGGGGCACCCTTTCATGTTTCCACCCCCAGTAGCCACAGTGACCATGGACAACTCCCAATTGGGGAATATTTCTTGGGGTAGACAGTCCAAGGCATATGGTTCACAGAAGAGACCAATCAGCATATCTGTGCCCTGGAGATGAGGAGTGTCCTCCTAGCATTGCAGGCCTTTCAAGACTCTCTCCTTCCAGGGACAGTTGTTATCCAAGCAGAAATGTTGGTAGTTTGGTACATCAACAAACAGGGGGAAACACAATCCTATCCCCTTTTTCAAGAGGCAATGAGAGTCTTGCAGTGGGCGATCTCCTCCAACCGCTTTCTAATGGCAATGTACATACCGGGGAATTCCAGCAAGCTAGCAAATAAACTCAGCAGGTCCATTCTGATGGTTCACTAGTGGTCTCTCAATCAGTCATTGGTGGAGAGGATCTTCTGTCAATGGGATCAACCTTGCTGTGGTCTGTTCGTCTCTCCCAACATCAACAACAACAACAACAAGTGCTGCAGGTTATTTGCACCTGATCCCCCTGGGGAATCACTGAGAGATGATATGGTCTATGTTTGGCCCTTCAGTCTCCTTTACTCTTATCCCGCCTTATCTCTTATACCCAAATTTCTTCAGAAAGCACTTCAGTTGAAGAGCAAGGATATCCTTGTTGCACCCTTTTGGCCCCATCAAGTGTGGATGTTCTTCATCTCACATTGCTGCAGTCCTTACACTTGGGTAGTCCGCTGTCCTCGGTCGGCCCGAATATCAAAGTATTAGGCTGACGTCGGTCAAGGCGCTTAAGTCTGACATCAGGGCGTCAGGGTACAAATGCGCATGACCGACGTCATATCCTCAGTCTTTTTTGCCGCATGGTCCGATGCAGAAGCAGCGTTGCAAGTGCCGTTCGGCGTTCTGAAATTTTTCGAATTCGGAGTTTCAGACCGAGTCAAAGTTGGCTAAGTACCCGTTGGGAATATTTTAGTTTTTCTTGCCTCAGTGGTTTACCGGATGTCAGAAAAAGTGAATAACTGTATTTCTTGTGGGAAGCAGATACCGCATAGAGATTATCATACTTTGTGTATTCCTTGTTTGGGGCCTGAGCACGATGTTGTTGGGTGTCGCTTTTGTGCTAGGTTCAATAAGCGCACTATTAAGCGAAGGTTAGATTGTGCCAGGTTGGTCTTCGGGAAGCGGTGCAATTATAATATGCCGTCGGATGCTCCGACGCCCGCTTCCTCGAAGAAGCGCAAAGACAAAGCAGCTAAGCCCAGGCAAGAAGAGTCATCCGTACCGGACGCCGGTTCTTTAGAGGCGTCAGTGGAACCGGTGGTTCCGCCGGAGGCTTCTCTGGAGTCCCAGGGGGAGACTTTGATATTGCAGGATGTGGCCTCTCAGGAGGTAGGTCAGGCTGAAGGGGCTTCTCAGGTTACTGTACTCCCCTCCCTTCCTAGGGTGGTTAGGCCCTCTCCTTCTGTTTCCAAGGCTTCTCCCAGAGGCAGGCCAGGTTTAGCTTCTGTTGGTGTCACTCCTAGTTCAGCAGGGTCTGTGCCCAAGAAGCACATGCTTAAAATGGCAGAAGATTTAATTACTTTGATTAGAGGTTCTTTGCCCCCTCCTGATAAGAGGCCTAGGGTGGAGCCAGAGTTGGGGAGTTTTGAGCAGGCTTCGGGTGTTTCAGAGTCTTCGGCTGAAGACTTGCAGGAATACTCTCCTTATTCTGATTCTGATGCAGATGATTCGACTCCTTCTGCTTCTCCTCCAGAGGATTTCTCTTTTTCAGAGACTCTTCATTCCATGAGGGAACATTTTAAGTGGGAAGGTCAGGATTTCTCTGATTCCAGGAAAAGGCTTCGGGATTTTTTGCTTTTGCCCCAGCATAGGCCCTTGGCTATACCTCCTGTTCTGGATGTTGTGGAAGATGTGTTTGCAGAGGCTTCACTTAATCCTGATTCTTTGCCTCCTGCTCCTGTTAAGCCGGATAGATATTACAGGGTGCCTGAGGCTCATAAATATCTTTATAAGAGTCCTAGGGCGGACCCAGAAACTGTTAGTCAGGGACCTAAGGGTGTCAAGGCCTCTGTTGTAAAGAATCCGGTGCCTCCAGATAAAGAGGCCAGAGCTTTGGATAGATGGGGAAAGAAAGTCTATACTTCTTCCACCTTAGCTATGAGGGCTTTGAATTGCCAGTTTCACATGTTGAAATATCAAAACTATCTTCTTTCTCAATTGAAGTCTAAGGTAGATGCTCTGGCGGAAGGCATTGAGTGTAAAGAATTGCAAGATTTGGTGCATGTCTCTGAACAAGTGGGTAAGCATTCTTTACAATGTGGTTTTGATGCTGTACAGGCCTCGTCTAGGGTGGCTGCCACTGGTTCAGTTCTTCGCAGGCACGCCTGGCTGAGGGATCAGAATTTATCTGACCATGTTAAGACAAGGATTTTGGATGCTCCTTTACAGTCTGATGTGTTGTTTGGTTCACCTGTGGAGTCAGTCTTGAAGAAAATGGAAGACAAGGCTAAGTCTATGCAGGCTGTTAAAGATTTTTGCAAGTTCAGCCTCCGAAGTTTAGTAGGAATTGGCCTGCTAAGGGGTGGACGTATCCTTCTTATGATTCTCAGTCTAGGGGTAGATCTAGACGTGGTAGGGGTAGAGCTCAGAGTTCCTTCAGACCTAGAATAGGAGTTCACCTGCACAATCTTCGGTGAGGGCAGGGGCCAGTCCTTTCGTAAACAGGCCCAATGACCTACCTTTTCAGCTGCCAGATCCTTCTTGCCTGGCAGCACCTTTGGGAGGAAGGTTGGCACTCTTCAAGGAAAATTGGAGTTTGATTACCCAAGACAGATGGGTATTGGATATCATACACCAAGGTTACAAGTTTTATTTCCATACCTTGCCTCCTTTCAAAGGCATGCCGGACATTCCTCCTCAGCAAAGACTAGAGGCTCACAAACAAATTTCTCTGCTACTTCAAATAGGGGCCATACAACCGGTCCCTCTGCCAGAAGTGGGCCTAGGATTTTATTCTCGCCTGTTCCTAGTACCAAAGAAGGGGAACACGTGGAGACCAATTTTGGATTTATCTATCCTCAACACATATCTGGACATTCCCAAGTTCAAAATGTTGACGTTACAACAGCTTTTGCCTCTGCTGGGCAAAGATCACTGGATGGTGACTCTGGATCTCAAGGAGGCTTACCTTCATGTTCCTATCAGGCTCAGTTGCAGGAAGTATCTGCGTTTTCGGGCTGGGACTTCTCATTATCAGTTCTCTGCATTGCCCTTTGGCTTATCTACTGCACCCAGAGTGTTCACAAAGGTTCTGGCTCCAGTGATAGCTTTCTTCAGGCTAAGAGGAATACAGATCTATCCTTATTTGGACAATTGCCTGATTCTGGCCCAAGAAAAGGACGAACTTCTTCATCATTTACAGTATGTGATAGCAGTGCTAAGATGCCTGGGGTATTCTGTGAACGAAATAAAGTCCAGTCTAGTACCCTCTCAGGACATGTGCTTTCTGGGTGTGAGACTGAATACAGCATCCCAGATGGCCTTTTTGACCCCGGACAAACAAAAGAATCTTTCCCTGTACTTCCATCAATTGTCTCATCAGTCCAGGCTGACTGCAAGGACAGTCCTTCAAGCCTTGGGGTTCATGGCATCTTGTATTCTGGTGCTTCCCAATGCCAAACTGCATATGAGGAAGCTACAATGGTATCTCAAAAATGTATGGACACAGCACTGCCAAGATATGGACACTGTCATTCAGATAATACCTTGCATTCAAAAGAAATTTTTGTGGTGGGCTCAGGAATGTCACCTAAACAAGGGACTCTCTGTGACCCGGCCAGAGGCGAGTCAGATTCTAACGACAGATGCCTCAGACAAAGCTTGGGGAGCTCATCTAAATGGAAAGTGGGTACAAGACACGTGGCCTGCCAGACGTCAACATCTACATATCAACTTGAAGGAGATGTTAGCAGTCCAATTTGCATTAATAGCTTTCAAGGATTTACTTCTTCCAGGGCAGGTGTTGGTTCTAACAGACAACACAGCTGTCATGTGGTACATCAACAAGCAAGGGGGAACGCATTCTTATCCTCTATGCAGACAAGCAATGATTTTGTGGGAGACTGCTCTCAGTTTACAGCTAAATCTTCAGGCAAGGTTTCTGCCGGGAGCACAGAACTCCTTAGCAGATGTGTTGAGCAGACGAATTATGGATCCCCACGAGTGGAAATTGGATCCTCATGTATTTCAGAAATTGACAGTGTTATGGGGAACTCCAGACATAGATCTGTTCGCTTCTCCACTAAACTACCAGCTGCCAAAGTTTTGCACAAAAAGGTTTCATCCCACAGCTTGGAAAGTGGATGCTCTCTCATTCAATTGGAGCAATCTTCATGTGTATGCCTTTCCACCTCTGCCTCTCCTCCCAAAGGTACTCCTGAAGGTCAGACAGGACAAGCCAAAGATGATTCTAATAGCTCCAGATTGGCCTCGACAGCACTGGTACCCATTACTGTGAAGTCTGATACGGGAGCCTCCATGGCCTTTGCCTTCGATTCCACACCTGCTGTCTCAGGAGAACAGTCATTTACTCAATGTCAAACTTCACTCTCTGCATCTAACAGCCTGGCATATTCTGTTTTAAACCCTGGAGGGTCTCAGCTTCCACAGCAAGTTTTGAATGTTATTTTGGAGGCTAGAAGGCCTAGTACAAGAAAAGTGTACGCAGATAAATGGAGGAGATTTTTATTTTGGAGTACAGCAAAGGAATTTGATGTTTCTAAGCCTAATTTAAGTGTGGCTCTTCAATATCTTACTGAGTTACTGGACAAAGGTTTGTCCTTCTCCTCTATTAAGGTTCATGCTGCAGCAATTTCTGCTCACTATGACTGTGACCCACCATTGTTTTCTCATCCTTTGTTTAAGCAATTCCTTAGAGGAGCAAAGAATATAAGACCCCCACGTAGAGCTCCTACTCCTGCTTGGGATCTCAATTTTGTGTTGGAGAAACTCACTCTACAACCTTTTGAGCCTGCAGTTACTGCCGAGTTGAAATATTTATCATGGAAGACTGCTTTTTTGTTGGCCATTACCTGTGCGAGAAGGGTTTCTGAATTACAGGCCCTTATGGCGGTTGAGCCTTTCTTAATTTTCCATAAGGACAGAGTATCTTTGCGTACTAATCCTTCCTTTATGCCTAAAGTGGTTTCTAGTGTGGCTTTAAACCAAACTATTCATTTGCCTACTTTTTATGCAAACCCCCAAAATAAAGGGGAAAAGATTTTGCACACTTTGGATATACACAGGCAGTTGCGATATTATTTGGACAGAACTAAAGGGTTCAGGCAGTCTCAGCAGTTATTTGTTTCATTTGCTTTGGGTTCTCAGGGCAAGCCTGTTTCAAAACAAACTATTTCTAAGTGGATTGGGCTTTGTATTGCTTTCTGTTATTCCCATCATGGTAAGGAGATTCCAGCTGGGATTAGGCCTCATTCCACTAGGGCTACTGCCACTTCTACAGCTTTTTTAACGGGGGTGGCAACTAAAGATATTTTGGAGGCAGCTACTTGGAGTTCAGTGCATACTTTCTCTAAGCATTACCACCTTCCACTTTACTCTAAATCTAGGGCTGGTTTTGCCACTGCAATTTTACAGGGCATTTTGGCAGCTCCTAATGCTTTATAGTTTTGCCATCCTCCCTTACCTCTGCTTTGGGATTCTACCCAAGTGTAAGGACTGCAGCAATGTGAGATGAAGAACATAGTACAGTTTTGTACCTACCATCAATATAGATGTTCAAGATCTACATTGCTGCAGTCCAATTACCCTCCCTCCTTCCCTCTGTAGTTAGAGGCGGTTGTGTGGTTTGGGTTGTAAATATTGTGGATATTGTATATATTGTACATATGATTAGTGCAAGGGTGGTTGGTTGTTTTTTGCTGTCTTTTGGTTTTGGCCTTTCTTTTTAGGGTCTTCTGACATCTGGGGCAAGAAAAGACTGAGGATATGACGTCGGTCATGCGCATTTGTACCCTGACGTCCTGATGTCAGTCTTAAGCGCCTTGACCGACGTCAGCCTAATACTTTGATATTCGGGCCAACCGAGGACAGCGGACTACCCAAGTGTAAGGACTGCAGCAATGTAGATCTTCGAACATCTACATTTATGGTAGGTACAAAACTGTACTTTTCTCTTCCAGTTGTCTCATCTTCTGAATCTGCCCTGGATTCTGGACTCCAGTTCAGATCTAATTTTTCATCCCTCAGGGATGACACATCTGGACTTTCCTCAAGTTGACCACATGGTTTCTCCAATTCCATTAATGGTTAGACAGCCCAGGTTTTCTTCCCCAGTCTGTCAGATACTGCTATCATCCCAAAAAGACTCCACTAGAAAAATTTACAAAAGTAAATGGAAAATATTTTCTTATTGGGCTGGCCAGAGAGACATGGATCAATTTACTGCACCCATTCCTCCTATCCTAGATTGTCTTTCTTCAGTTTTTCAAGATTTGGCTAGTTTTTCCATGATCAAAGTTCAATTAGCAGCCATTTTGAATTACCATACTGGTGATAATACTTCCCCTCTAGCTTCTTCTAAACTGTGCAAAGCATTCCTTAGAGGTACCTTTTTGCTTAGTCCTCCAGTTAAAGATCCTATTCTACCCTGGGATCTTACACTGTTACCAAAAACACGGTAGTCACAAACAAACAATTTTAATGAAGCTTTCGGGTCTACACCCTTCATCAGCACATAAAATCACCTTACATAAGTTGCATTTAAATAGAGGAAGCACTGAAAAACACATGATCAAGCCAGCCAACCAGATACAAACCAAAATTAATTATGCAAATAATTTAAAATGCATCACACCCAAAACTCTTAAAGAAGTTTTACTTATATTAAACAATTTTATATAGATTAAATATAGTTACATATAGATAAATCATTCATATCAAATAAGAACTTTTTTAAAAAACTTTTTTTGAAAACTTTTTAAAAAGGTAGCAGCTCAAAGTTAGCATCATAAATTCTCCCTCTGACGCTTAATCAAAACTGGTTTGAGACTTACTGCTCCATTCAAGCCAGGCCATTTATCAGCCTGTAAACGTACTATCCACTCATATTCCTTCAATAACAAAAGATTTTCCAAAAACTTTCACTTACACTGTTACTGCAGGGTTTGACTCAGATCTTTTCAAGCCTTTCGGCCAAGTCTGATCTCAAGTTTCTTTCTTGGAAAACAGTTTTTCTAGTAACCATTACTTCAATGAGGTGAGTTTCTGAACTCCAAGCTCTCCAGAGGGTCTATATTATGTTGCCGAAATGGCAAAACATTGAATGTTATTGCAGAGACACATAAACAGTGAATGACAACTTCTGCCAGAACCACACACAAAACACTATCGCAAACATTACCTACACCCCCCCCTAACTAAATATACCAACTCTGAGATCGCACTATAATGGGAAAAAGGGCAATTACATGGCAATGGCCAAGTGATTTTTTTTCCCTAGGAAAAAAAATGGTGATCTTGCTGTTCGCAGAAGTTGTACTTTACTGTTTAAGTGTTGCTGAAATGGCGCTCAATGTTTTGCCATTTTGGCTAAATAATACAGACCTCTCTCCAGAAAATCCCTTTACTTAATCTTCCAGAAAGATAGAGTCATTTTACATACTAATCCATCCTTTCTCCCCAAAGTAGCCTTGGATGCAGACATGAATCAAGTAATCAATGTACCTGTATTCTTCCCAAATTTTTCTAGCAAAGGTGAATACATGCTTTATCTATTAGATGTGCATAGACAGCTCCAGTTTTATCCTCATAGGACAAAGGATTGTAGAAAAACTGATCAGTTGTTTGTCTCCTTTGCCTCCAATAGGTTGGAAAAGCAGTTTCCAAAGTTACCTTCGTAAAGTGGTTAACAGATTGCATATCATTTATTTATAGTCAATGAGGTCTGTCTTTGCCCAGACTTCCAAAAGCTCACTCCACTAAATCCATGGTTTCTTGATCTGCTTTCTGGTCCAGAGCTTCTATTGATGATATTTGTGCTGCAGCCACTTGGTCCAATGCCCATACCATTATTGCTCATTATAAGTTGGATTTGATTTCCAGCGGCAGAGTTGCCTTTGGGTCTGCGGTATTCTGGAATATCCTTCCATGAGAACCACCCAAGGTTCTCATATCTGGGGACTCAGTCCCATACATTGAGGAATGAATAAAAATGACAACATCAAATATAAAAGTTATGTACTCACCGTAACTATGTGTCTGTGTTGTCCATTTTCATTATTCTTTAACCCCCCCCTTTCTCCTGTCCTTTCATCTGGGAGTGACATGTTAGTGATATTGGAACCACTGTTCCTGTTTGAGCCCCTATTTCTCTTTTATCTTTTCTTTTTATTTCAGCTATAGTAAGTTCTTATGTTTAAGGGGCAGCAACCTTGATTTTGGTATTACAGGGCTCTGAGGCATTATGGGCAAAGGCAGAAGCTTGACCATTGGATCTGGGAATCTAAGTAAAAGCAGTTGAGCCAGATCCGAGGAAGGATCCAAGACCCATACGTTGAGGAAGAATAAAAATGGACAACACCGATGCATAGTTATGGTGAGTACATAACCTTTTTTGTTCCATTACTCTAACATGGCTATGGACATCTTCTTCAGGTGGTTGGTGACAACTGATCAAATGATGGGTATGGAAAAAAAGTCCTGTCATTGGGATAATAAATAGATGTAACATCGATATATTAGCAAATTCTGCAGCTGTTCACCATACACAACAAGAGAATTCTTAGATTTGCCTAGATCAGTAGCAAAAACTGCTATAGATTAAAGAGGCTAAAGCTATTCCTGCTTTGTGTATTTTGAGGTCATGGGGGAGATGATTATCTTGGAAATCAACAGGTGCAAGGCAAAGAACCAGTTTTGGAAAGGATACTAGTCCCAGTCACAAACACACACACACACACACACACACACACACACACACACACACACACACACACACACACACACACACACACACACACTGCTGGCAATTTAGGGACTTGCCAGTTTGCTTGTTGACATGTGATAAAAACCCACAGAGACTAAATAGGTACATGCAGATTACACATAGAAAACAATGTTTAACTTTTATTATAATAAGTATAACAGGTAGCAGTGATATTATTCTTATATGCTTTCAATTTATAATATAGTGACATAAAATGAATGTCACCCTTGTTAATTTGAAGATTTTAATATGTAGATTATTTTTTTATTAAATACAACACCTCAGTACAGATAATTTAATCAGACATTCCTTGGAATGATAATTACATGATGTTTTGTGCTGCTTCTGAAATCTTTGTTTAAATCGAAATATGGTTCTGGGGAATGTGTATGTGATTTTTTAAGTAACATTCTAATGCTGTCTAGAAGATAAATATAATGACTGTTATTTTATCTGAGTGGAAATGGATGTTTAGTCTGTTTAAGAGAAATCTAGTCTATTTTACTTTAATCCCTGAAAAGCCAGCAGATGGTCATCAAATGTTTTCTCCTTCAGAATTAAAGCTATTGTTAATGTAGCAGATGCAAAATTAAATATTAAGACACTGATGGAATGAAGTTTCTTTCTTTTTCCTACTAAGAGAAGCATGACCCTCATCAGCATGCATTCTGGAATGATTGAAGTGTAGGGCGTAAATTGTGGAATGACTGAAGTGTAAGGTCTTAAAACAATAATTAAAGTAAAAACATATAAAACGACAGAGAACATTTTATTAACGAGTAAATCACAGAAGTAAGTGCTTTCATGGATAAAGCCACTTCATCAGACCATATTCTGCTAAATTCAAGAGCAATCATTTATACAGAGCCTCTTAATTCAATTTCCAATGCAATTTCACAAATCAAATCGCATGATCACACATCATTAACCATTATATAAGGTCTTCTTTTCTTCAGTCTTGGTCTAAAAGAGACCTTGTCATTTAATCCACCTTCCTTGTCTGCCTGTAGATTTAAAATCCAAAACAGCTCCCTATCTTCCATTTGGTTAATAACATCACCCATCCTACCAACATCTATTATTTGCTCAATCATTTGAAACTTAAATCTATGCTCAGCCGAAGTTGCTAATATGTGCTGAGCTAAGGAGTTAATTGTATTACATTGTCTTATATCCCTAGCATGTTCCCTCATCCTTTCCATTAACATGTGTTTGGTCTTACCTACATAAAAGTTTTTACACTGTGCCAAATATACCAAATGTCTAGCTCTATATGTTGCTTCCACCATAAATGTATATTCTGTCCCTGGTCTAGGATGTACAAACACATTACTAATATTTATTCAATCACAAAAGTTACAGCTCTTGCACGGAAAAGTGACTTTCCTGATTACTGTCTGCTGTTCCCTTTTTCCATAGCATAGCAGTCTCTTTAGTGAGCATCTATTCTTAAAAATAAAAGTGGGGCTCGAACCTATAATACTATTATTAACTTCTTGGTCCGATGTCAAAATATGCCAGTTTCTCCTGAGTACATCACAGATTTCAGCTATATTATCCGAATATGGCAAAGATAACACTAGGTGACTTTTTTACATATATATTCACTTCTGAATTTTTGTGCACTACTGATGAGGAGTAATATGGAGCTACTCTAGTCTTCCTTAAACCCTCTACTTCATGTATTTGCTTATTTATTTCATTACATTTCTAACCCCTGTGCAACAACTCCTCTTTCATGACCTCAAGGCTCTTTATAGAACATATGCTCTACATTAGTCTTGAAATTATCATTATCTGGCGTCTAATTATGTTTATATATATATATATATATGTAGATATATATATATATATATATATATATATATATATATATATATATATATGGGATGGGTATAGACTATTACGATGTAATATGTGATTTTTATGGTACTGTTTTCTATATCTAGTTACAATGCCATTTAGAGCATCTGTACTCTAGCTTATATCCAAATACTCAACTTAAAATGCTTACCTCTGTGATTTACTCATTAATGAAAAGTTCTCTGTCATTTTACATGTTGTTTTTATTTTAAATTTATGTTTTTGCAAGTTTCATTAGTTACTGGTTTCTTACTATTAATTACTTGGTTTCACCGGTTCGTTATAATGGCAGAAAGCTTGGCTATAGAACTTGATTTTACTCCCAATATGCCGAAATTGGAAAGGCAAACAGCAGCTTTGAGTAGAATGATGGACATTACTAACAATCCATTGCTACTGTTGGATCCAGGTAGTGATGTCTCTGAGACTGATGCACTGAATGTGGACTTAGAACAGCTTGACTACTTATTTAAAGAACCTGAGAATCAATTGTTTAAATTGAAATGCTACCAATGGCATAGGCTTCATTTAGAAGCATATTTACACCATAGAGTAGTGCTGAGAGGTTTAAGAGTGCTGGTTATGCCTACTTATGGCACTGTGTTTCCTGAGCTTCTGAAGAACTGGCAAAGCATTAACTTGGACACTAGTTTTAAATATATTGAACTCTTGATAGAGTTCTTTAAGCCATTAGAGGATTCTCTAGTGGATTCCATTCATAGCTACCAGTGAATACTTGTCGATGCTTTCCAATGACTTTAATTGAACCTGTGTAAGAGGAAGTGCTGAATGATATTACTGCATTTGAAATCCAGTTAAAACAACAGAAGACAAGGAAGCTGCAAAGAGATTTGGCTGACTTCAGCACAGGGCAAGTGTTTGCATGGGCAAAAGGCACTCCTAAGAAGCAAACCACTACAAATGATTCTACTGAGGAAATGAGCATTAATAGAGAAATGCGCCCACAGAATGTTACTATGAGCTCTGTCCCTGAGTCAACACCAGTGATGAATGCTATAGCATTCTCTACAGCCTCCAGTGCTTTGAACAACGAAGGTAACAGAGATAAAAATTTAACTCCCAATGTTCGCCCAAAGGAGAATCGTGGAAGTAAATACACTTGGCATACACAGATTTTTCAGGAACTCCCCCTAAAGATATGCTCCCTAAAAAGGTGGAGAGAGGCTGCTCCAATAGCAGTGGGCACAAAAGGACAAGGGATCAACAAGATGCAGTGCAAGTACCAACAATCAAGAAGATGTGGGGGAAGGCAACAATACAGGAACAGTACATATTTCTAAGAGTCTCTTAGATAAAAAGGAGATCTCTGTATTACAAAAAGGAATGTCATTTATACCTGCTGCTTCCCTGGATTTGGGGGAATTAATAATGGACATCAGACTTTTTGCACACAATGTGATGCTACAGTTACTGCAAACAGAGACAACGGTTGTGAGTATATACAGAAAACCGAGTGTTTTTTGTCCTAGCTTTAACCCTGTATTAGATGTTTTCTGTAAAATATGCGAAAGGGATCTGGATCAAATGTTTAATGATTGTGATTATAAGTATAAAAACAAGAAATATTATAACTTGACACAGAGTGAGTATCAAGCATTGCACAGGCTTTGTAATGACAATACTATTTGTATAAAACCTACCAACAAGGGAGGAGCTACAGTAGTTATGGATACAATGTTTTATGAACAGTCTGTGCTAGATTTACTGTGTGATACTGAGACGTGAAGAGATAACGTTACAGGGAATAAACGGAGTTATTAGGGATGTACATAATGTTTTAAATGACTGCTTACTTAATAACTATATAACGAGTGAATTGTTTAAGTTTTGTCTGATAGAATTTCCTATTATACCCAGCTTTCAGGAGCTACTAAAAATACATAAAGATGCTAAAAAAACACCATTGAGACCAATAGTCTCAGGGCAGGGCTGGGTTACTGAAGCAATGTCTATGTACGTTAATAGATATTATGAGATCAGTTTTAAATTGTTATAATGTTGTTTTGAATGACACAAAGCACTTTATTTTAGAGTTGTAAAAAGAGTGCCCCCAGGTTGATCTTAATGAAAATTGTTTAGTTGTGACTTTAGACATATGCTCACTGTTTACTATGATACTAAATGATATAGGTTTGGACTATCTCAAAGGATTTTTGTTGCAAAATAGTACCTATAGTCCACTGAGGATTGATGCACTATGCCTATTTGTGGAGACGATATTGGAAAATAATGTTTTTATGCTTGTTAAAAAATATTATCATCAGAAAATAGGAGTAGCTATGGGGACCCCGTGTGCTAACAGCTATGTCAATGCTGTATTAGCACATTGAGAGTCTCTTTATGTGTTAGCAAATAATGAATCCCTATCACTCATACAATTTTACCATAGATTTGTGGATGATGTTTTTATTTTATGGATGGGTGATATAGACTGCTTAGGGAGGTTTACTGAGTATTTGTATAGCACAACACCCTTTTTGAAGTTTTCTGTGAAGTCTTCAGAGACCAATATTGAGTACTTGGATATAAACTTGAGTAAAGATGCTCTGTATGGCATTGTAATAACTAGATATAGAAAAGAGTGCCATAAAAATCACATATTACATCGTAATAGTGTACACCCCCCCCCCCCATATATATATAAAAACATAATTATGGGCCAGATAATGAGTATTTTGAGACTGAATAATGTAGAACATATGTTCTATAAAGAGCTTGAGGTCATGAAAGAGGAGTTGTTGCAAAGGGGTTATAAATGTGATGTGATAGATAAGCAAATACATGAAGTAGAGGGTTAAGGAAGACTAGAGCAGCCCCATATTACTAGTCATCAGTAACGCACAAAAATTCAGAAGTGAATATATATATATATATATATATATATATATCAAAGTCACCTAGGCTGTTGTCATATTCAGATAATATAGCTGAAATCTGTGATGTAGTCAGAAGAAATTGGCATATTTTGACATTGGACCAAGAAGTTAGTAGTATTATAGGTTCGAGCCCCACTTTTATTTTTAAAAAATAGAAGCTGACTAAAGAGACTGCTATGCTATGGAAAAAGGGAACAGCAGACAGCAATCAGGAAAGGCATTTTCCGGTGCAAGAGCTGTAACTTTTGTGATTTAATAAATACTAGTAATGTGTTTGTACATCCTAGAACAAGGACAGAATATAAATTTATGGTGGAAGCAACATATAGATCTAGACTGGTATATTTGGCACAGTGCTCTGTGTGTAAAAAAAATAATGTAGGTAAGACCAAATGTATGTTAATGGAAAAGAGGGAACATGCTAGGGATATAAGACAATGTAATACAATTAACTCCTTAGCTCAGCACATATTAGGAACTTCAGCTGAGCATAGATTTAAGTTTCAAGTGATTGAGCAAATAATAGATGTTGGTAGTATGGGTAATGTTATTAACCAAAAAGAAGATAGGGAGTTGTTTTGGATTTTAAATCTACAGGCAGACAAGGAAGGTGGATTAAATGACAAGGTCTCTTTAAGACCAAGACTGAAGTAAAGAAGACATTATGTAATGGTTAATGATGTGTGATCATGTGATTTGATTTGTGAACTTGTATTGGAAATTGAATTAAGAGGCTCTGTATAAATGATTGCTCTTGAATTTAGTAGAATATTGTCTGATGAACTGGTTTTATCCACAAAAGTGCTTACCTCTGTGATTTACTCATTAATCAAAGGTTCTCTGTCATTTTATATGTTGTTTTTACTTTAATTTTATGTTTTTACAAGTTTCTTTAGTTACTGGTTTCTTACTATTATTTTTTTTTAAAAATTGTTATATTTTTAAAAAGATCCAGACATCTTTTAAAAAGTGACATTTTTTATCAGAAAAAAATATTTGGTTGATAATTGTTTGCAGATATGGACTCCAAGTGCTGAGATCATTCAAGTAGTATTCCATTTTATATATGCCAACATTTTCTAGAAATACATAAGGAAAATGCAAAATATGTGAGGTGTTTTACTGTGATTGTTGAGTACTGGAAGTTTTTTTTTTTCTTGCATCTATTTTTAGAGATTATTAGATCATTTGGATGTCTGTTCATCACTTGGATGCAGAGACGTATTCTCTTGCAGTCCTGAGCTTCTGTATTTTTCTTTAGAATCCAGTTGTTTGCCTACTCATCTGAAAACAGGGAATCTCACTTTAATTCCCACTGTTCTTTACCTTTAGGACTCCCTGCTTGTGAATGTCAAGCATCATGACTGACTGAGTTTTCTTGTACACTTGAAATATTTCTAAAGTAGAAAGTAAAGTATGAATTTGCATTTTGGTGAAAAGAGGAAATTAGTTTCTTCCTGATGGTAATGCATTATTATAAATCTCTATCAGATGGTGGGTTTTATAGTTAAGATATTTTATTTCCAGACTTAATCTGTATACATAACATGAATTAGACAATTCCTATCTTTGTTCTATAATTACACTTTTCTTATTTGTAAATATGTACATTTGATTAATGTTGTACCAGTCTTTAATTTTCAGGACATTATCTCTGGACCATGAGTACAAATGGAGTTTTAGAGCAGTTTATTACCCCATTGCAAAATAAATAAGTGTCTTAGACTTGTGTACAACTTAATCTGGGAGTCATGACAATGTTTAAAACCCATTAAATCAGTGAATGAGTTATCTATCAAGACTGTTTCCAAGAAGGCATTTTAAGGATGAACTCTAAGTTTTCATCATTAACTTAAATATAACTGCAAGAAATACAACACCCTTTTTTCATTAGCAATTGTGACCTTAGAGTTAAAATAAGAATGAGTTGTGGGCATACAGCAGGCAGAACCCCATGCATAAGGTAGTGTGCATGTTTAGTGTTGTGCATTTGTGTGTGAGCTCAGTATAAGTATAATGTTTGCATAGTTGGTATCCATGAGTTTGATAAGGCTCTTAACTGGTCCTGAAAAACTAGTAATGAATCTACTCAGCCTTCAGTAAAAATACAAGACTACAGAAAGCACAAGTTTACCTCCACCTTTACACAGAAAAATGAATCAGAGGTCTGAAAATCAAATATATTGCAGGGCATTTCAGAAAAGTAATAAATAAGTTGTCAGCATACATGTAGAGGGTTTATTTTTATTTTCTGAAGTTTTACCTTTAGCAGAATACCTGCTTCCTTAATTTATTAGAAAAGAAGATGTTCATCATTAGTTCACTGTGGAAGCAATGCTAATTCATGGGATGATTCCGAAATTATTTAGTCAAACAGTGTGTTGGTTTGAAAGGCAGAACTAGAGTCCAGTAAACCTTGAAGAATGATTCTGGCAAAACGTATTCTGGCTCAGGAAAGACTCTGTTTAGTAATATTTGGCAATAGCGTGAATGGAAGATCATGCTGCTGCCTCTAGGATAGATATAGAGTTAAGAACTTTGAAAAACGCTCTAAAATAAGCTACTACTCTTATAGAATGTGCTTTTATTTGACCTTGTAGAGATTTACAATTGAAGGAAAAGCAGAAAGAAGTGTGCAAGGTAAATCCATATTGATATAATTTGTTTTGAAACTGGAACTTCCACCCTTTCTCCTTCAAAGAAAGTAAACAAATATATTTTCTAATATTTTTGTTTTGACCAAGAAGAATCTTAGTTTTCTGTGTACATCCAGCAAATGAAGGATTTTTATCCCTTATTTTGAGGCTTGGGGAAAAAAGCAGAGAGATGGATAGATTGGTTTAGAGACATTTTAATAACTAGTTTAGGCATAAAGGAAACATTAGTTCTAAGGGTCATATCCAGTAGTATTTGCACCCTCCTACCATCTGCCATATTCCTGATTATTTCTACCTTTTTAATCCAAGACTGATATGAATCCAAACTCCCTTCCATTCACTTTTTCACTTGTTTCTAACTCTATCCTATTTGAACCTTGCTAATTTTTCTGGGGCATGAATACTCTGAGGACTTTCTCATCTATATGACCCTTAAGTACCAGCATGTAATCTTGTGCATAGATATTAGGTCAGACGTAAGTTGCAGTCAGGAAGAAGGTGCCTGCACTTTTTTAGACTGTCTAGATATGCAGTATCCTGTACATGATACATCCTATGAGTCAGCATCACTGCAGCAGTGATATATTCAAACATCTGCTGTTATTGCTTGTTCTTACATAACTACAATATTTAAGATATTCCCTACAGAACTAGAGTGAACCCTGCATGAACTAAATAAGTACTTTTGAGCAATTTCCATAAACTTTTTAGTAGGCTTGGCTATGTATAATAAATTATTTTGTCTGATATAATTTGCTATAGTCCTTGATGCTTTTTTGAAAATGAGCAGGGACTGAACCAACAGATTCAAGATTTAGCCACTGTACCGTTTGCATTTATGAATTAATTCACTTAGCATAAGCCATTCACTTCAGTGGATTCTTTTGAGTTTGTACTCTTAACTCCTCTTGGGCTTGGCCTGAGTCTTCACAGTTCAAATAAATGTTCATATCTCTAGAACCATAAGTCTTACTATTAAACTGTAAATGGCAAACTATTAATCACAATGTAAGCTTTACAGTGGCTGTATTAATTTGATTCTAGTTTTATAAGCTTGATTTTATACACTACAATAACCACAGTCAGTATGAATTTTATAATGCTGTATAAATGGCTTATAATATCAAAGTAACCATTTAAACAGCACATATACTCCCAGCAGCATTTTCTTCATAAGCTCTGAGCTTTTATATAATGATGTTAGTTCTGTATATGTCATTTGATTGTTGAAATATTTAGAGAAATATTGTAATTATTACAATGCACATATTTGCTATACAAATACTATCAATATCTCCTTATCTACACTAGACAGTGGTCAAATATCAATACAACTGTGTTGAAATCTTTTAATACCTTGTATGTAGCATAGTTTTGGAATTAATAATGCAAATATGAAAAAAAGCAATATTTGATACCTACGAGCATCAGTAGGATGTAACTGCAGAAACACCAGGAGGTGTCACTAAGCTATAATGAGTTAACTTGACATCATTTACAAATATCAAGAAAAGGATAGATTTCGAGCAACCGTGGTGGTGCAGCAGTTAGCATTGCCACCTCACAGCAAGAGGTTCACCGGTTCAATTTTCAGCTGGGGTGCCTTCTATGCGGAGTCTGCATGTCCCCCTGGATTGGACACTCTCAATTGGCCCTAGGTATGAGTGTGTGTGTGTGTGTGTGCCTTCTGTGGAAGGTTGGGCGCTGGGCTAGCAACTCAGCACGGTAAAACTTCACTGCCAATCATTCTGTGGACCATTGTTCCACTGTGGCGACCCCTAACCGGGATAAGCTGAAAGGAGATGATGATGATGATGATGATCAAGGAAAGGACAGATTTCATTAGTATAAAATTCCTTTGGTCACTGAAAGTTATAAGTCACTATTTGATGAAGCAATTGACAAATGAATAAATTAGGAAGTTTGTATGCCACAATGGGAATGACAACGCTTTATATACTTTATGGAACAAGTATAAAATGTTCTCATATTTTCATGTGTATTAATTTACTTTCCTTTATCTGTCAGGGTACAAGCTATGTTTGCTATGTTTCATTTCATTTATACTAATCTGTAAACTTTCTCATTTACATAATAATTGCAATTATATGTCTTTATTTTTTAACAAAAGATCTTTCTCCTTTTCTGTGTTCCATCAAAGTTTTCAGCCTCACCTTGAAGACTGTGTGAAACAGATGGGAGATATCTTGAGCCAAGTAAAAGGAACAGGGAATGTTAGTGCCTGTAGCAGCGTGGCACAAGATGCAGATAATGTTCTACAACCTATTATGGATGTGCTTGACAGCAAGTTAGTATTACTTTTGCGACTTTGTTCTTTACTATGAAAGATTGCACTTTTTATCTAAATATGTATATTCATTTAATATTTTTCAAGTAATGTTACAGTCTAGTTAACTGATTACAGTAAACCACTATCTTTTAAGAGTAAAAATATAACATCATAAAAGCCTTATACCTTGCTGCTGCCTAAAGTAATTTGTAAAATGTAACACAACTGTTCACTGAAATATACATTTTTAGACGCTTATGTTGTATTATGAATTATCAGAAATACTTCTGTATGTTGTAACTGTAAGTAGGATTTGTCTCTGAATTTCACAGAAGATGAACATTTTGTACAGCTGTATAATTTTGCTTTCTGAAATTCCAGCATCTATATATTATATCTCTGCAGATTTTTTATTGTTGCACAGTTTTTATTGAAGATATAATACAAAACTAAATTAGCTAGGTGGAATACATAACAGATTAAGTACCCATTTTCTAGAATAATATTTAATCATCATAGTAAAAATGAATGTTCAGTACATGAAGGACATCCATAGATGTAGTTTACAGTATTCCATAAATAGCGATAAATTCAAACAATGGATATTTATAAAAATCTAGACTAGAAGTTGCCTTTATCTTAAAATCATCTTTTGCTTTCATAGATAAAATAGTTAATCATTCTGCATAATGATTTTAGGACTTCTGCACTAATGTCATGGATAGACATATTTATACCTGTTTTGTGCACCCAATGCAGAGCAGTTCTAACCTGAAATTCCATAAACAAAACTTATCATCCCCAACCTCTGACAAACAATAAGACCATACATTGTAAATATCTTGCCATCTACAACCTTCTTTTGCATAAGTCTAAAACATATGTAAATAATGAAAGCTTTGGGTAGTAAAGCTTCAGCATGGATCATTCATTTTCTTGCTGTGGTTAGAAAGACAAGCTAGTTTATGACACCATCTATGTAGAACACATATGCCATTTCTAGATTTTACTTACCCTAGTCCAACTCTTGGGCCAAGGCTTTGCATTTAACTGTTGAGAGACTGGCACTACACACTGTTAACACATCTCACTGTGGTCCCTTGTATCATACTTCAAACCCTCTTTTCCTTTTCTGCAGACCTGATTCAGCTGTTTCCATTTTAAAGACCTATATTTTTCTAGGTTGTAGCATCTGTAGCATTCCTTCTTCTGCACTATCATAAAATGAGCCCAAATATTTACCTCCATAAAAATCATCCCAGTAAATATAGTCCCATTAATTAGTTTCCCAAACTTTTACCAAGCTTTTCCATGGTTTCAATTCCTCTCCTAGGATGTTTGTACATTGCACTGCCTGTCCTTCCACTTCTGTATGAAGACATATCCATTGCAGTATAAGTATAGGCTCAAAAATGGGAAACCCCCCAGTGTCCAAACATTTTGGGAGCATACAGCCTACCTTTAGAATTCTACTTCTTTGCTTACCCATGTTAAAATGCCTATATCACTTTAAATATCAGTAATTGCACTTGCATTGGTCTAGTAGGGATATGTCTTAAAATAAATATATTACTAATCATGCAACCATTACTCGTACTGCATTAATTCAACAAACTAGTAACACTATTTTCTCTTCTCCTGTTTTCAAAAGTGCTTCAAATTTGGTCTTACGTTTAAACTCTTTTTTTCTGGTATGAATGTGACTTTCACTAAACCAAGGTACCTGGGGAACACCACTTTATTTGTTTTTACTTAAAGATCCTTTATAAACCCTTGACTCCACAAATACTGAAAAAAATTTATCCTTATTACAAGCCAGTCTGGAAGACTCTTTAAAACTCCTGAAAAAACTTTAACCACTTTGGGAAGTTTTCAAATTTATTTTCAAACATTAGGATACAACCATCTATGAACAGATGAAAAAGGATTTCCCTAACAATGAACTTGTATATGCTGCAGCTTTTGTAATCTTTTGAATGCTAATTCTTCTATTGATAATGTAAGTAACACTAGGGAAAGATCTAGTCCATAGATATATCAATCAGCATATGCAGGGAATTTATAAATGGCTCAAATCCAAAACACAAACTCCTTCCCAGAGATTATGTTGATCAAAATACTAAAAATGAAATCCCATACACAACGTCACTATTTCTTCTATCTGGCAACTCAATCTAGATTTCCTAAAAAGGAGGTAAATTACACCAATTATCATGTCTTTGTCAACCCTTAATAACCCTCCTTGATGTTTCTGGATTATTCTAGGTAAATTATATCTAAACAATTTGCTAAACTCTTACAGTACAGTGATCCTCACCTTTATGAAAAATGGGTCCAGTTTACTTTACATCTAATTTCATTAAATATGTCAGCTATACTTTTTGGCAGTTAGTGTCCATTCTGTTATTAAAATTTGTTAGGAAAACCTTCAGAGCCACACACATTTCCCCTCACGTTATAGTTTACTAGCCAGTAATACTTTAACTCAGCAAATCTCCTTTTCAAGTACATGTCATAAGTTTATAGGTAAATACTAGGAAATTAGTCTGCAGACCATTACAAGCTTAGCAAAAAAATCCTATTCGGTAATACTCGCTAGACTCAAGGAGTGCAAAACAAGATATACTGCGGCAGAACTTGAGGTTGCCCTTCCAATGATATTTTTCTTTTTAAACCATCCGTGTGATGTTGTCAGTTTTCATTTCAGCCTCAATGATGGGTTTGGATCTGATCCCTCGGATCTGACTTTGTAGCTATGCAAGCTCGTGGCAGTCTTAAACTCTCGAGCTTCACCCTAACCCAGAATGCCTCACCCCTCATTTGCCGCTTTCAGCAATAAGACACGCTTGTTTGATCTCTCAAGTGATTGGTAAATAGTCAAATTACTTAGTCTAATTTTCTGAATTTCTTCTTCTATTTTTATAATTGAAATTTAACCCCCCCCCACTTTTTTTTTTACCTTTACCGCGCTCTGGTATTCTATATTACTATCTTTAGTAATCCCTCTACATTTTTCATAGCCTCAAATACCATTGTTGGTATTTCCCTCTCCTCTTCTGTTTCCTTCTTTCTTTTCTTCTTTCTAAAAAAAAAAAAAGGAACAAAAAAAAATTTCATATAAATAACTTTATATAACTTTTTCTTTTTCTTTTTTTTTTTTCTTGTACTGAAACAATGGTTGACAATGGAAAAAGCCTTGCAGGGTTTAAAAAGTATCAACAATGTGGACAGAAGATTCCTCTTTTGGATGCTCACACTTTGTGTGTCTTCTGTCTAGGTCCTCATCACTTGCAAGAGAGCAGTGCAATCTGCCATTCATTTGCATTGGCAGATCACCAAAATAAACTAATACTAAAAGGACTTTTGGCTTTGTCTTTTGATGATGCTGTATCTGGACCAGCCAAAGAAAAAGAGAGGGAAAAAGCTAAAAAGGTAGCTCTTACTTCTCTCACCTCTTCTTCTTCTTCATCAAAATCAGAAAAAAAATCGCTAAAAAGGCCATCCTCTGTTCCTACAGTTAGTTTGGACCCTATGAGAAAGAAGCCTAAATTCTTGGATCCAGCTCTCATATCACATCTGACAAAATTGAAACACTTCTCCCCCAGATCCGATGTTTTTTATGATCTGAAGTCTCTGAAAAAGCAGGATTTGTCAGATCCGAAGATCTCGGATCTTACCTCCACCTTACCAGAACAAGATATTCTCCTTTGGTGTATCCTTTTTCATCAAGGATGCCGTCCCCCATTTTGGAAAGATTTAAGTCCACATCTGCTCTGTCTATCTATTCAGCCAGGTGCCTAACTGAAGAAGATGTAGAGAGGCTAGTGAGGAACTTGCTGTCAGGGCAGTGCCAGTCTGTCCCGTTTTTGGCTTCTACCCCACTGGATCAGGAAGCCCTAATATCAGAAACCCCTTCTCTGTTAGTTCCTCCTCTAACTCCAACCCAGGTCTCAGAGCCATTGGATCCAAGTCATCTAGCTCTGTCTGCTTCAGATACAAGGACCTTACTGTCCCCTGTTCAAAGACTTGCTCTAAGCTCCTCAATCCAGTCAGATCTGGAGAGCTCTTGGACCAGTTTCTATCCCTTTGGGTCTGAGGTGCAGAATTTGACTCTGGGAACATCAGATCCATCTCGGAGCTGCAGATGGTCAGTTTGGGTCCAACTTCGGCCTCAGGGCAGATATCCTTGGAGTGGGGCGGGACTATGGATCAGAGGCTTATTTTTTAGATCTGAGTCTTTATCCCTCTCCAGGATGATCTGCTTTCAGGGTACTGGAGAGAGAGAGTGCTTTGTCTGCTCCTCAAACTCAGATGATGCCTTCCCTTTTGGATCCTACATCTTCTGCTCTCCAGCCTCTGTGCCATGATACTCAACTAACTTCTCTGCATGGACATCCATTACCAAATCCCCAGACTTTACAGAAGGGTGTTCCCACCTCTTCTGATACTTCCCTGGAGTCTCCCACCAAGGAAGTCCCTAAGAAGAGGTTATGCAAGTGGAAGCTTACTGATTCCCCTGAATCAGTCACTGAGGACACAGATTTTGATGAGGGTGAGAGGTCCCCATGGTCACCTCCTGAAGTCATCTCATTTGGAGACATTTTGGAGATCTTGAAACAGAGAGGTGGCTGGAAGTCCAACAACCCTTTGTCAGAGGAATCTGTGTCACTGGAGGCTTTTGGTATCAGCCCATCTACTTCCTAGGTGGTCCTGCCCACTGGCAAGCTCCTGAAATTAGTTTCACAACCAGCTTGGAAAGAAGCTGGCACCATTGTGCTCATTCCAAAGAAACCAGACAAGATCATGTCCCCATCAGAAACCAAGCCTTTTTGGTCCAAATGTCCATCTTTGGATGCCATGGTTGTGGTGGCAGCCACCGGAAAGGAACTCACTGATGAGAATACCTCTGTCCATCTCCCTAACAAGGAGTTGCAAGCAATGGACAAGTTCTGAAAGGGTGTCTATGCTTCACCGACCTTTGCTTTGAGGTCCTTGAACTACTTGGCACACTTTACTAGGCTTCAAAGGGATCTGATCAAGGAGCTTTCAGGTACCCTCACAGGATCAGTGTCTGAAGATGTGAACGATTCAGTCACTTCTCAGCTGGCAGCCTTACATTCAATATCCAATTCCTCTATGAGGCTTATTTCCAACATGGCAGCAGGAACCTCAAGAGCAGCCAGTTCAGGTGTAGCCATTAGGAGACATGCCTGGATGCATCTATGTGATTTTGTGGTGCCTTTTAAGTCTACATTTGTCAATGCTTCTTTTGACGAATCCTCTATTTTTAGCCCCAAAGTAAGAGAAATGCTTTCCAAGTGTGAGAAAGACGAAAATACCCTTTCTGCCATGGGCATATGGTTTTCTACCCCCTGAAAGATCCTTTTTGAGGAGTCATCAAGGGGGAGGAAAGATGTGGTGAGAAAAGTCTACATTTGTCATTGTGTCATTTGATAAGACGAAAAGACCCTTTCTGGCATGGGCATATGGTTTTCTTCCCCCTTGAAAGATCCTTTTCGAGGAGTCATCAAGGGGGAGGAAAGATGTGGTCCAGAAAATCACAAGGGATTTTCCAGAACACACATGTTGGTCCTTCCTCCAGAGGCAGAGGGAGAAGTTCAAATGAGAGATGCCACCCTCGCAGCAGAGGAGGCCCTCAACATCAGGGTTCCAGAGAACCTTTCTTTGGTAAACCCTTCCAATGCTCCTGAAAGGAGGCCCAATTGTCCCCTTGTGGAGGCAATCGGAGGTTGCATATCACTGCACCAGAGAGCCTGGCTAGAAATAACAAATGACAGTCGGGTGCAGAGGATTGTATCCAGAGAATATATAATTCCATTTTCCCATCTTCCCTTAAATTCCAAAAAACTGTCCATGTTCCTCTCAGTCATTGGGAACAAGCAGTAATTCAGATACAAAAGCTGTTAATCAAGAGTCATCCAAGAGGTCTCTTCCGACCAGAAAGGATCTGGAACTTACTCAAAATTCTTTTTAGTGCCAAAAAGGACAGGGGACTGGAGACAAATTTTGGATCATCGCAAACTGAACAACTTTGTTCATAAAACAAAGTTCCAGATGGTCATGATTCAGTCTGTACTTCCTTTTCTGAAAAAAAAAAAGATAATTGGATGTGCTCAATAGATCTCCAGGACATGAACTATCACATAAAGAAAAACAGACTGTCAAGTAGATTTTTACACTTTCAGCTAGAAGCCAGTCATTACGAGTTTAGAACCCTGCCCTTTGGTCTCACCACAGCCCGCAGTGTGTTCACCAAATGTATGGCAGTGGTAGCAGCTCACCTGAGACTGCACAGATTCTGCATGTTTCCTTATTTGGAAGACTGGCTCATCTCTGCCATGGTCAGGCATCAATTCATCATGGCAAGGGAAAAAGTAGTTTAAACTTGTACGTCTCTAGGAATATCCACAAATTTCGAAAAGCCTCAGCTTCAACCAACTCAGTCCATAGAATTCATTGGAGTACTTCTAGACACAAGGTCTACAGTGGCCTGTCTGCCTGTCTTCAGGGTTCAAACCTTAGGATTGCAAGTGACAGTTTCAACCCAACTAGTCCTTTGACTGCAGGGACTAATGGTGACAGCTTCTACCTCTGGAAAGGTTTCGCATGAGAATTCTTCAGTGGATGTTGGCATCTCAGCGGTCCATTCTATAGTTGCCCCATCTGCTCCAATAAAAATTACCAACTCATGCAAAAAACACTTGATCTGGTGTATTCAGTTGGATCAACTTCTTCAAGGCAGGTTATTTGTCCCTACTCAGCCCATGGCCATAGTGACCACAGATGCTTCCCAGATAGGGTTGGGGGGACATTATCTGGGAAAGATAGTATAAGGCACGTGGTCCCCTGACAAGGCCAAGTTGCATATCAATGTACAAGAATTGAGAGCAGTGTTTTTAGTGTTGCAAGCTTTTCAGGAAGCTCTTCATTTAGGGACAATTGCAATACACACATACACTATGTCAGTAGTTTGGTACATCAACAAGCAAGGAGGAACCAAGTCATACCCTCTTCGTCAAGAAGCACTAAATGCTTGGCAATGGGCAATCTCTTCCAACTGCTTTTTTTTAGCAATGCACATCCTAGGGAAATCCAATGTGCTAGCAGACAAACTGAAGAGATGCATTCTATCACCTCACGAGTGGTCCCTCAACCAGAAAGTAGAGGAAGAGATTTTTCCGCACATGGGGCCAGCCTTGCTGTGACCTTTTTGCCACTCCCCTAAACAACAAGTGCAGCAGCTACTTTGCCCTAATTCCCCCACAGGGGGAGCCACCGAGGGATTATCTTATTCATGATCCCCCCCCCCCCCCGGTTACTGTATGCATACCCCCAGATTCCTCTAATACCATAGTTCCAACAGAAAGCTGCCAGATTGAAGAGCAAGGTGATTCTCATTGCCCCTTTTGGCCTCAACAATTTTGGTTCCCCTTCCTTTGGCCTCATCTGATCCATCAACCCTGTCTCACCTGACAGAAATGTCTCATCCAGATCTTCCAAACCTCAAGCTGACAGCTTGACATCTCCATTTCCAGTAGTAGCCAGACAACCTATGCTCTCTACCCCTGTTTACTTCCCTCAAACTATCTACAAGACAAATTTATCTTAGCAAATGAAAAAGATTTGTCCACTGGCTCTTCAAAATAATGTAGACCTCTCTCGGGTTCTGGTTCATTCTGCACTGGAATTCTTGGTGCTGCTCTTTAGTCAAGGGGCCAGCTCATCCCCAATCAAAGCTCAACTAGCAGCCATTTCCAACTGCCACACTGTCCTGAATGGCTCTTCACTTGTATCACATAAACTTTGTAAGACATTTCTACAGGGAACTCTTCTCTTGAGCCCCCCAGTTAGAGATTCTACTCCACCGTGGGATTTAACCCTAGTACTGCAAGCATCAGTCCTTTTTCTCATTAACCCTGCAAGTACTTCCTATGTGAATTTCCTTTCTTGGATGATGCTGTTTTTGGTAGACATTACCTCTGCCAGACGAATTACAGAATTTCAGCCCTTGTCGGTGAAACAACCATACTTAATTTTTCACAAAGATAGAGTTACATTGTGAAACACTGCATCCTTTTTGCCCAAAGTGGTTTCAGACTCCACCATTAACTAATCTCTCAGCCTGCCAGTTTTCTTCCCTAATTATACCAGTAAAGGAGAATACTTGTTATATTCACTAGATGTTCACAGACAGTTACATTTTTATTTGCACAGAACAAAACACTTCAGAAATTCAGACCAGTTATTTGTCTCTTTAGCTGAAAGAAAGTTGTGTAAATCAGTGTCTAAAGTTACTGTATCCAAATTTCTCACTAACTGTATTTCCTTCATTTATAATAAATTAAACTTGCCTCTCACAAAGTGAGTGCATGTCCACTCTACAAGGTCATTAGCAACTTCCTCAGCTTTTCATTCAAGAACACCCTTGGATGACATTTGCGCAGCAGCGACTTGGGCTTCTCCTCATATTTTCATATCTCATTACAAACCAAACTTAGTCTCTAGTGTTAGGGCATCATTTGGCTCAATGCTGCTCAGGAATATGCTTCCTCGAGGCCATCCGGGAATTTGGTAGCTGGGGACTCTGTCCCATCAGTGAGGCCAAAA
Source organism: Protopterus annectens (assembly GCF_019279795.1). Taxonomy (NCBI): domain Eukaryota; kingdom Metazoa; phylum Chordata; order Ceratodontiformes; family Protopteridae; genus Protopterus; species Protopterus annectens. The sequence goes on from NC_056747.1 coordinate 465,203,169, forward strand.
TGAAAATTGACATTAAAAAAAAAAGTTATGTACTCACCATAACATTCCATCTGTGTTGTCCATTTTCATTTCTGCCTCACTTTCCCTCCCACTAACACCCTTCCATTATAATCTGGATCAATGGGTAGATACAGCAACTCTTCTGTGAGATATTCCTCTTATAGTAATAGCTCAAGATATGGCTTTGTCCTTCCTTCCATTATTATACTAGTCCTTAAGCTTTCCATAAAATTACATAACCTATTTCTTTCTATGGGCTGAAAATAAGATCTGAGGTAATGAGGGGTGATGCATTCTGGGTAAGGGTGAAGCTCAAGAGTTCAAGATTGCCATGAGCTTGTATAGCGGCTAAGTCGGATCCAAGGGATCGGATCCGAACCCATTAGTGAGGCAGAAAGTGGACAACACAGATAGAAGGTTATGGTGAGTACATAACTTTATATCCACACACAACCCCTTTTCCCATTTTTGCACATGGGGTCAAGGTGTCACTTCAACAGTGGCAATCATGTTAAGCCAAGGTTTACACCGCACTAGTTCTTCCACACTATACACTCACACTTTTCTCACACTTATGCCCAATTTAGAGTGTCCAGTCCACCTGTTGCATGTCTGTGGATGAGGGAGGAAACTGGAGCACCCAGAAGAAACTTACACAAACATAGAGAGGACATGCAGACTCTGCACAGAATGCACACTAGCCAAGAAATGACCTAGGGAACTCTTGCTTCACTGCTATCTGCTGTGCCATTGTGCCAACTTTATTAAATTATCACTTAAGACGTAGGCGAACATACATTAACAGAAATGAAATCAAACCATTTTAACATTTTTTCCATTTAACTACAATATACATCATATATATTTTCTTCAGTACTATGCTCAGTCCAACATTACAAAAAATTAATGAATTCCTGCCCTTCCTTAAACCTCATACCTCCTCCTCCTGAACATTATTACGCAAGTATTGTTCCCATAATTTCCATATACTCTTGTGTCATTTGCTTCTTCGCATTTCTAAAGGTCCCTCTTCCAGTTATTTTATTTCTTTTATGATATTCAGTACCTAAAATACAGTTGGCATAGTCTTTTACATTTTCTAGTAGCTGCTTTTTTAGCAGCCAACAGAATTAAACTTAATAAGGCTTTACAGTGTCTAGGCAATTCAAATCCTGTATCCCAGCTCAAAAGAATTATTTCCTTACAGTCATTTGCTCACCCAATATTTCTGATAGAGCACTCTGTAGAGAATTTTTAAAACCTGCCAACTCATAACACTCCCAAAACATATAATCCCAGTTACATCTTTCTTATCCATCACACACCAACATTTGCTATCTACCTGAGGAAAAATTCTTTGAAGTCTACTTGGGGTATAAAAATATCTGTACACACTTCCAAGCAAAGATTCTTAACCTTCTGGACTCAGTAGCATACTAGGTAGCCATACACATGTCATACCATTGTTTTATTGTAATTTGCTTTTCCTGTCTCTTCTCCCTTTTTTTTTCTAAACTCCTCTGATTCATTCTTATAATTATCATGCAGTATTTTATAAGCTCTACTAATTATCCCTTTTTTAACAGCTGCTTCTGTTCTAGATTCAACTAAAACTCTACCAGAGCTGCTCTTTCACTTAAAATTATCCTGTCCCTTTCTCTTTGTCTGTACTATGAGATTAAGCCCTGAATGCTTTTTTGGCAGTCTGTAGCTTGCACTCCAAATGTCTTCTTGGCCTCATCCCTCTGTGTTACCTTTCCTGCTTGAGTTATTTGCTCCAAATATATTGGTTACTTTGCCAGGTTTCTCTAGCAGATTCCAGCCTCTTCTTGCCTATTTTCTGTAACTTTACTTGCAGTCATCCTTACTGGCAAAATCTTGTTTCTCCATTCTCTTATTGGCTTAGTTCTTAGAATACTTTCTACTACATTATGAATATAATATTCAGTATGATTGTTTTGATTCTCCGTAAGGATCCACATCCAAAATCTCACTTTCTCTCTCTCTCTCTCTTTCTCTATTTCTTGATCTTCTCTCTTGCTTCATCATCATCCCCTTCCACTTTGTATTATAACCATTAGCTTGTGTTATGTATATCAGCCTTAACTGTGTAGCCCTAAAATATGTCTTCAAATCAGGTAAAACTAAACCACCTTCTTCTATTGGAAGGATCAACTTATAACGCTTAACTCTTGCCCTCTTTCTCTCCCAGATAAATTCTTTCAATTCTTTATTAATTAGTATCCACAACTTCTCCTCGGGTTGATAAAAGTATGCTTGACCTGTATACAAGACTAAAGGGACTGAAATAATTTTCACTGCTGGTATATAACTATCCCTATTTATAAATAAGAGTTCACAGTTTCTCAATTTTTGTATTATCTTTTGTTTAATCTCTTCTGACATATCCCATACTCCTAAATGCTTCAACTTATCATGTCGCCATAGATAGGGGTGTTGTTGAACCAATTAATATCTGGGTACATAATTAATGCCTATAGCCTTTGTTTATTTTCATTAATTGTATATCCTGGAAAGACTTGAAACTGTTTCAAAATATTTCACAACACTGAGATGTCATGTTCTGGATTTAAAATAATATCATTTGCAAATAAAGCCAACTTTTCTTGATTACTACACTGATTATATGCTTGTATTTCTGAGTCCCTTATTTCATTTGTCAATATCTCTAAATATAAAGCAAATAACAAAGGGTATGCAAATGCTTTCAATGCCCTTCTCATAAAATCTCAACTTACTCTGCCAAATGCTTTCTCTGCATGAAGTCCCACCAACAAAAGAGGCATTTTCTTATACTATGCTTCTCTTTGGATCATCATTATTCTATTAATGTTGTCAAATGTTTACCTTCCCTCCACAAAATCACACTGATCCATATCCATATCTATAAATTTTGGCCACGCCTTTGCCATTTATTTAGTTAGTGTAGACATAAACACTTTATAATCATGGTTTAAAATTAAATTGTGTCTATCTAAAGCTGGGTCTTAAGTGCCTTTGCTGTCTTTCGGTAACACAGCCACCACAGCTTTCTTCCAAAATGTCGGTGCTTCCCCTCCTTTTAAAATACTGTTAAAATTTTCCAGATCTTTATCACTTTCTTCCCTTCTAATTTCAAAATTTCCACACGAATACCATCTATTCCTGGAAACTTTCCTGAAGATTGATTGTGCATCACATTTTTTATCTTATCACCTCCTATCTTAACTGTTAGTTGTTGAACCTCATCTGCCTGGAACCTTGGAATAATTAAGTCTTCCATATACATTTTCTTTTGTATTCTTTCTTGATTGTTTCTGCTTTATATAGATTTTCATAAAATTTCCAGAATACCCATCCAGTTATCTTGGTTTACTGGTAATATTCTACTCTACTTGTTATATAGTTGAAGTTTGTTCCAGAAGTGAAGGATACATTGGCATATGAATGCATCACACCAGTGTGTCTTATACATTTGGTGCTGAAGGTATGTTTTCTTTAACCAGGTATTTACAGTACCACTTATTCTGTGAAGGAACAGGAGATAAACAGGACTGGATCTTTCATGGCTGGAAAGGCTATGCACAGATTTCTGAGTCCCTTATTTAATTTGTCAATATCTCTAAATATAAAGCAAATAACAAAGGGTATGCAAATGCTTTCAATGCCCTTCTCATAAAATCTCAACTTACTCTGCCAAATGCTTTCTCTGCATGAAGTCCCACCAACAAAAGAGGCATTTTCTTATACTATGCTTCTCTTTGGATCATCATTATTCTATTAATGTTGTCAAATGTTTACTTTCCCTCCACAAAATCACACTGATCCATATCCATATCTATGAATTTTGGCCACGCCTTTGCCATTTATTTAGTTAGTGTAGACATAAACACTTTATAATCATGGTTTAAAATTAAATTGTGTCTATCTAAAGCTGGGTCTTAAGTGCCTTTGCTGTCTTTCGGTAACACAGCCACCACAGCTTTCTTCCAAAATGTCGGTGCTTCCCCTCCTTTTAAAATAATGTGGGAAGAAATAGCCAGGGAATTGTTATGGCTAGGCTTGTATAGGCCCTAGGGCTGATAGCCTAGTACCAACCTATGAACCTATGAACCAGATCTTCACAAAGAGTTCTATAAGAGACTGGGAGTAGAAAGAGGTCTATCTGTCTGAACTGATAACTAAGATTTTTGAGATCACTGATCTTTTTAGATATGAATATTTGAAGGCTTTCAAGTGAATAGTATATTTAGTACAATACACACCAAAATGTGGATTATATTCAATAATGGTTCTTATAAGGTGTGAGGAATTAAGACTTCTCTGAATCTAGTGGAAGTGCTTTTTGAAATTGGATGAGCCAGACTGAAGGCTTTCTGAACTACTTCAAAGACATGATGGTTAAATATTAAGGAATTATCAACAAGACTGCCTAGATCCACAACCGTGCCTCATCGGAATATTGTGTCAGTTATATCTTCTGGGGTTAAGTGGCCTTCTAGTCCCACTTCTGATATCTACTTAGAGTTGCCATCAGCATGGTGCAACAATAAGTGTTCTCTTTAAAACGCCTGCTACTTAGCATTGCATTATTTCGTGACTATTGTAACATCTGCTCCTGTTTAAATTAGTGTGTTTCTGCCTTCTGCAACCTCTATACTGCCCAACTAATGCAAGCGTTAATTATTAGTGCGAGAAACACTCTAGTGTACTCTTAAAGAGCTCACTCCTCAGTGTTGCGCTAATTTTTGGGTATTGTAACCTCTGTTCCTGCTCAAATTGAACGTTTCTACCTTCTGCAATTACTACATTAGCCAACTAACTGTAAGTGTCATCTGTAGTATATATAACACCCTTACATAAACCACAAATGCTCGCTTTACAGCGTTGCGTCTTTCTCTAATTACTGTAACTGCTGTTTTGCCTGTACTTGGATAGTTCCAGCCATCTGTTACCCTTAGCACTGTCCTACTGAGAGCGACCACTGCTGATGTAAAAAAACACGTGCAGTTCTGGTCGTTACAGAATTAGCCAATGTCTCATCTGGTATTAATCACCAACTTGTGCAAGAGAGACCTGAGTTGGTGGCTTCACTCCAACAAAATTTTGTCAGGCAGACCCTTTGTCCCTCTTTAACCCCAAGCCATAGTGACCATGGATGCATCCCAGATAGGGATGGGGGGGGGGGCATTATCTGGGAAAGACAGTGCAAGGCACTTGATCCCAGCTATAGAACAATTTGCTCATCAGTGTTCTAGAGATGAGGGCAGTGCTCTTAGCTTTGCAGGCATTCCAAGAATCCCTTCCCTTAGGAACGATTGCAATTCAAACAGACAACATTTCAGTAGTTTTGGTACATCAACAAGCAAGGGGGAACCAGATCTCACCCTCTTTGTCGAGATGCACTCAGAGTATGGCAGTGGGCAATTTCATCCAACCACTTTTTAATTGCAGTGCATATTCCAGGGAGCTCCAACATGATTGATGACAAATCGAGCAGGACCATCCTAATGCCTGATGAGTGGTCTCTCAAGCCATTGGTGGCAGAAAAGATATTCCGCCACTGGGGCCAACCCTGCTGTCATCATTTTGCATCCCCCCTGAACAACAAGTGCAACAGCTACTTTGCCCTAATTTCCCCTCTGGGAGAGTCACTGAGAGATGCTATCCTTCACAATTGACCCTCTGGTCTATTGTATGCCTTTCCCCCAATTCCTCTCATATCCCAGTTTCAAAAGAAAGCCAACAGGTCGAAGAACAAAATAATTCTCATTGCTCCATTCTGGCCTGGTCAGGTGTGGTTTCCCTTCCTTTGGTCACATCTAATTCGGAAACCATGGACACTGGACCCAGAATTTTTGTCTCATCCAGATGGACTAGCTCATCTGAATCTTCAAAATCTCAAGCTCACTGCGTGGCTTCTCCAGTTCCAATGAATGATCTTACTTCCCAGTTCAAAGAATTGTTCTAGCCTCCAACAAACCTTTGACTAGAAGGTTGTACTTCTGCAAGTGGCAAAAATTTTCAAAATGGTCTTCAGAGACTAATCTCAATCCATTTTCAGCACCAATTTATAAGGTCCTCTAGTTGCTTTTTTGAAGCAGGAGCATCTGCCTTGACCATACAAGTTCATCTAGCTGCAATCTCAAATTTTCATAATGGTTTGAATAACACAATGTCAGTGCCCCACAAACTTTGTAAAGCCTTTCTAAAAAGAACTTTGATGCTCAGACCCCCATACAAAGACCTTCTGCATCTTGGGACTTGAATCTGGTACTTCCTTCCATAATTAGTTCCCCAGCTGAACCTTCTGCAACTTGTGGTCTGAAGTTTTTTTCCTGGAAAACATTATTGCTGATAGCTATTACTTCCACAAGGAGGATATCTGAGCTACAAGCCTTATCTTGCAAACCTCCATACCTTATTTTCCATAAAGATAGGGTTTCCTTGCAAACAAATCTTTCCTTTCTACCAAAGATAGTGTCCAAAACAAATATCAACCAGACTATTCAACTTCCAGTTTTCTACCCCAACTTTTCAAACAAGGGTGAATATTGTCTACATTTGCTAGATGTGCATAGAGAATTGAGTTTTTACCTTCACAGAACAAAGAAAATCAAAAAATCAGACCAGTTGTTTGTTTTTCTTCGGCCACTGTGAGAAAACCTGTTTCTAAAGTTACTCTGTCTAAATGGCTTAAAGACTGTTTAACTTTTGTTTATAACAAAAAGAAAGTGTAACTTCCAGGACCTGCCAAAGCACACTCAACAAGGGCAGTACCTGCTTCTGCAGTCTTTCATTCCAGAGCTTCAATTGATGATATACATTCAGTGGCTACTTGAGCATCTCCTCATACCTTTGTTACTCATTACAAGCTGGATCTGCTCTAGGGAATGAGTGTCTTTTGGCTCAGTGGTGCTCAGGAATATTCTTCCATGAGATCTCACAGGATTTAGGTAGCTGGAGACTCTGTCTCACAGTCAAGGATTAAGTGAAAATTGACAACATCAGATAAAGAAGTTATGTCTTACCATAACATTTGATCTGTATTGTCAATCATCACTTATCCTTGACATCCCCACCTCCTTCACCCTGCCCTTCGGCTTCTACCTTGAATGGATTTTTCACAAAAGATTGTCTTTCCCTTTTAGGAATACAGATATGGTCTCTGGTGTGTTACTTCCTGTCGGTCACTATTTTATGCAAAGTTGATCTGAGGTAATCCTGTGAGTAGCATTATGGGTAAAGCTTAGCTTGAGAGTTTTGGAGGGTGCAAGCTGGAATAACTGCCGAGTCTGTTCCGGTGTACAGAACCAAACCCCACAGTCAGAGATAAGTGAAGTTCGACAACACAGATGGAAAGTTATGGTAAGACATAACTTCTTTTATAAGAAGAAATGGCAAGGGGGTTCTAAAAAGAAGTTTCAAACCTCCCCAGCCAAGGACATTCCTACAAGCCCCCCCCCCCCCTCAACAGTGCCCCCTTTTTTTCTTCCAATAGGTTTGAATTTTCATTTTTCTCTTTGGCAACACACAGTTTCAGATAAATGGATTCTGAAAATCATTCAGGAAGATTACAGATGGCAGCTGGTGGAAATTCTTCCTTTCCAGGGTATCATTCCTCATCCTCCAGATCACATTCTTGTTAACACCAGTTCTTTATCATGTGCTGTTCCAAACATTCCAAACAGTAATAGAACCAGTTCATCCCTCCTTCCCAGGTATAGAAGAATTTTTATTCAGGGATGTTCTTAATGTCAAATAAAGAAAATGTTTGGAGACCAGTTCTGGATCTTTCTTTCCTACACATGTTTATGATAGTACACAACTTTAAAATTATGTCACTTAACAACCTGTTACCTCCTCTTCGTCTTTTAATTTTCCTAGATTTAAAATATGATATCACATCTGTATTCATCCAGAATTCATACGCTTCTTAAGGTTTTGTGTGTCTGGATCACATTATCAGGCTTCTGCCTTACCCTTTGGGCTTTCCAGTTCTTCAAGAGTGTTCACAAACTGTCTAGCTCCAGAAGCTCATTACAGGCTACAGGATATCCACAATTTTCCATATTTATAGATATCTTGTTTATCTTTGCAGAGTCTTTTTCAAAGTGTCAGGAATCTCTCTCTCTTGCATGAGAGATCTCTTACACAAGTTGGGATTCCAAGAAAACATTTAAAAGGATTTTTGATTCCTTCACATAGAATTGTGTTCCTGGGATTTCAACTAGAAACCTCAGATCAAACAGCCTTTCTTCCACAGGAAAACTAGATCTATATCTAGATCTATTTCTAAGGTTATCCACTCAGACTTGGGTCTCATGGCATCTATGATTTCCATGATACCCCGGTAAGACTCCACATGAGAAAGACACAGTGTTATCTGAAATCTCTTTGGTCCCAGCACCAACACCCTTTATCTTTTCAAATCAGAATTCTCAGGTTTGTCTGAAGAGAAATCATTTGGTGGAGACAACAGATATCCATAAATCTAGGTCTTCCCTTCTACCAAGCAGTCACTCACCACAGACACCTCTGACTTTGCTTGGGGAGCAGTTTCAGGAAGGATAAAAGTGCAGAGGATGAGGGACACCAAGAAGAGATGTGAGCACATAAATATCAAGGAGAACAAGGCACTCAACCCTCTGAACTATCTTTGTTCCTCAGGACCTCTTCAAATGGTTACAGACAGTACCACAGTAATGTGTTACATCAACAAGTAACAGGGGAACTAGGCAGTACTCCCTTTGCAGACTAGTCATGTTAGCTTGGGATATAGCTTCACAGTACTGTGTCACTCAGTAGGCATCCTACGTTACATCATAGCAAAAATGTGTGGCAGACAAACTGAGCAGGACCAGGGCAGACCCTCATGAATGGAAACCAGATCAGAGGGATCTTCCAAGTTTTGATCCCTCTGTGGGTAGTTATTCGAATAGACCTCTTTGCTTCCTCTGTGGACTATCAGGGAAGATTTTGCTCCAGAACTCCATGCATGAAAGCCTGGAAGAGAGATGCCTTTTCATTTCCTCAGAAAGGAATGTTGGTGTATGCTTTTCCACCTCTTCCTCTGATATCCAGGGTACTTATGAAGATTTCAAAAATAATCCATCAAGATCATTGTGGTGATAGGCAGCTGTGGTTTTTCCTTCTTTTGGAAATGGCAGGGCCAATTACCACAAGCTTCCTCACAGACTGAATCTACTCATACAAGAACAGGGCTATTGTATACACCCTGACAGAAGTCAACTTCAGTTGACTGCCTGCTTGATAGGGTCTTAGCTCCTTTTAGGCAATTGTTGACTGAGGACATGTAGCAGGTACAAATGGAGGCAAGAAAGTCTGCTACAAGAAAATCATATATCAGTAAATAGAAAAGGTTTTCTAGTTGGTACCGACAACATAACCAGCACCCATTCAGAGCTAGCTCTTCTCTGTTTTACAATATTTGTGTGAGTTACTATCATATGGCCTTTCTTATTCCTCTATCAAAGTTTATCAGCCATTTCAGCATATCTGCCCATGAATTTCCCTCTTTCAATGCAGTCTCATGTCCCAATGTTTTTGAAAGAGGCTTTGTATAAGAGGCTCCAAGAAAACTGGTGGCCTCTCCTTGGAATCTTAATTTTGTGTTAGAAAAACTAACTCTTGGTTCATTTGAACTAGCTAACTTGGCTGACTTGAGGTTCTTAATATGGAAAACAGTTTTACTGATTGCTCTGACATCTACACTTTGCAAGAAGGGTATCTGAGTTGCAAGCTCTTATTGTGAGTCAATTCTGTCTCATTTCCATAGGGGCAAGGGATATTTGAGAACTAATCTTTCTTTTATGCCTAAAGTAGTATTTGGTTTTACTCTTAACCAAACTGTCCATCTCCCTGTTTTCTTTCCTAAATCTAAAATTGAGACCAATCAGTCCAACTTAGCCAATAGGGGTAGGTAGGAGTCAAGTGGCTCCATGTTAGTGAGTCTGACTTTAATCCAGAATTTCTCTTTAGAAGGTTTTGGCCATGGAAAATATTCTGTGTGGTCCCTTTACCAAAACCTTCTGGGGTTCATTCCTTGGCATGTGATCGGAAGTGGACAAGGAGGCTGAATGAGAAGATCTTAAAGCTTTTCTAAAGAAAGACAGTGAAGTTTGTATTCACAGAGGTCAGTTCTTTTATTGTTAAGGCAGATGAGTGCTGTTTGAAACTTAGGAGGTCAGACTTTATTACAGATCTTTGGGGCATGTGTGGAAAGGGAACCGGACCCTTGGGCATGTCAGTGAGATAAGAGGTTGCACCTTTTACAATTAATTCCCCTTCCTTAATTTATGCACATAATTTAAACTTTTGGCACCAAGAAATAACACATTTGTTTCAGCAGTAGCGAACAGCAAAATATAACATATTGTTAAAAAAGAATATTAATAAAAATTTGTAATTTAGACAATACTTCAGGTTTATTCTATCAATGTATTGAACAAGTATTTTCTTATCCAATTTATATTATCAGAAAGATGTTCCTACAGAGGTTGGGGTCTGAGTGGAGAGATAAATCAGCAAGCAAAGGAGAGTGGTATTGCTGAAATTGAATTCATCCTTCACAAGGTGGACCCTGTTTTTCACAAAATCTTACCAAGATGACACTGATATATAGATTGTATTTTATATAGTGTCTATCCTGGACAGGTCAAAAAGAAAAAAGAGAGCTGAGTGCACAAGACCCAGGATAAAAAAGTGTCCGGTCTTGGAAGGCACACTGGTGCCAGGAATGGAAAAAAATGACAGTGTAGAATCCGGAAAATACAGAAACATTCCAAAAAAATGGGACTAGGCCAGGCCCAGGGGGAGGCTGGCCCCCTGTTCTAGAAGGAAGTAGCAGTCCATAAAAATCACCAAAACTGATAGGCCAAAGAAGAGCCATAAATACGATAGAGTGGACTGTTAAGGATAAGAAAGAAATTATGTATTGTTACTTTTATGCAAAAAGCTCAGAATTTCCAGACACAGAAAACGCAAAAAGATTAAGAGAAGTTAGAGGAAAGAAAAATACTTCCACAAGAAAAACTGTCAGAAGCCTCAAATAAAAATTTGTGCTCATTAATACAACATATTTCTGAAAAACGTTATATAGATCAAGAAACATTGATCTGTTTGGAAAAAGAAGCATCTGAGGAAGTGTGAAAATATAAACAATAAAACCTAGGGATTGGAAAGTATAAAAAAGAAATATGGACATGGAAAAGAAAGAGAGATTTAATATGGTGCAATATTTATGCAAAGTCGAAAGCCAAATTAATCAATATAAAAAAAACAGCCTCAAAGATATTTAAAGAGAAATACAGGCAAAGGCATCCAGATATGAAACATTTCACAATAAAAAAATAGTATCACAAAGAGGAAATGCAGAAAAGAAAATTACTAAAGATGAAGTTAAAAAATAGAAGCTGAAGTTATGGAATGCCTACAAAGTGAAGGATTTGGTGCAGAAGGTCTAACACAGGTTACATCACAGCATGATGGAATGAGTCCTCAAGGTAAGGAGAAACAGAAAGATCAGGAGACATCTGAAGAAGAAATACGGACATGGGAAAGAAAAATAGATTTAATATGGTATAATATTTATGAAAAGGAGAAAGCAAAAGTAATCAATACAAAAAGAGCAGCACCAAAGATATTTTAAAAGAAATAGAGGGAAAGGAATCCGCACATGGAAAACTTTACAATACAAACAATAAGAAGGCAAACAGGAAAAGTAGAAAAAAAGATTAGTAATGCAGACGTTAAAGAAATAGAAACTGATGTTATGGAGTACCTGTGAAGTGAAGGATTCAATATAGAAAATCTAACTCAGAAAGCACCATAGCAGGATAGAGCAGTAGACATCCAAATTAAGGAGAAACCAGTGGAACAGGAAGCAAATGGGCAGTTGCCATATGAAGATTTTTTGGAGCCTTCCACAGGAAACCAGTATAAACATTCATTTGAAGCTGGACAGCAAGGGAAGGAACAGGAAACTGTGAAAACTCTGACACAGCCAATGTTGAGGAGTGATAGGCCAGTGAGTTTCCATATGACAGAGCAACAGATGACACAGGATGAACTTGAAGCGAATTTGCCACAGGAAGATGCTATAGAACTCTCAACAAAATGCCTGTAGAAAATGGAGAACAAAGAATGTGCCCTAAGTTTAGAAGAAAATAAGCTAAGGGAAGAGTTGATTGATTTAATAGTCATAGACATATTAAGATCAATGAAATAAATAGACTGCAGAAGGTCAATAAAACCCCAAAGGTTAGAAGTTTGATAAAACAAATGAACACAGTAATAATAAGGACTGTCCATAGGGATCCATGCGATATAACAGAGGTAAACAGGATATATTACTGTGCAGCTAAATTAATAACAGATAAAATTCTACCACAAGAACACATGGTAGTAAGGGAAAGGAAGGGGCGAAATTGAATACCATCATGTAAGTATCAAATGGAGAAAACTATAAAGCAATTAAGACAAGAAGTGTCATAGAGTATAGAAGATGGAACAGATCAACAAAAATACTCAGAAAGAGACATGATAAAAGCAGTGTGCAGTATTATAATTGATCAGAATCTAACTCACAGTATTGCAAATAATAAACTAAAAATCTCAGCACAGGCAGAAAAACTTAGAAGATACACAAATAAATATAAAGAAAAAGTACAAAATCAGCAATGTATTAATGACTCCAAAAAATTCTGTAGAGAATTGGGAAACAAGGCAAAAGGAATTGAAAGACCCCCCCCCCCCCAAAAAAAAAAACAGAAGAAATTGATACATTTTGGAGAAATATCTATGAAGATCCTGTGGAAAATAACAACAATGCTAAATGGATAGAAGAAGTAAAGAAAGAATAAGAATTTCAATGGTTCAGGATATGAAATGCGATGAGGTAATGGCCAGAGAGATTGAGATAAAGATAAGAAAAGCCTCCAGTTGGAAAACCCCAGGCCCAGATGTCGTACCTAACTTCTGGCTTAAAAGTATTAACATCTTTGCATGAAGATTTAGCCATGAGTAAGAACTGTTTATATGTGCACCCCAAACAGACATCACCATAGTTAACAACAGGAAAAATAACGCTCCTACTTAAGAGTGAACCTGCACGTTATCCTAAAAATTATAGACCAATAACTTGTCTTCCAAAGACGTATAAACTATATACCAGAATTGATGCCAACAGAGTTTATAGTCAGTTAGAAGAAAATTCATTCATGGCAATAGAACAAAAGAAAGTCATATAGAACAAAGGACCATCTGTTGCTAAATAAAATCATAATGGCAGGGGCGGCTCGTGCTATTGGACTGCCGGACTGCAGCCCTCCCACCTAGAAAAAAACAAAAAAAAAAAATCTGTAAAACAAAAAAACAAAAACAGAAGAAAAAAAATCACGAGTCCTGATCCTCTGCACATGTGCAGACAACTCAGACTGCCTTTATCAGCAGTCCAGATATGGACAAAGAGGTACCCAGCAATCATTGCTGTGAGATACCAGGAATCTGTGCGTTGACAACCACACATAACAGAGAAGCTCCAGACTGCTTCAGCCACAATCAGAACCAATGAGGAGGACTGAGCTGCTCTCGCAGGACTTTCAGTGCATGGGCTTCATGGATTACTGCTGGACAAAGGCTTCAAGTAGGTGTTCAGATTGTGGGCTTGCTTCATTCACTGGATTTGGATTACTTTGTGAAACTAGGTAGGTGTTCATTCAGTCACTGGACTTTTATACTGCTGAACAAAGGGTGTGTGTGTGTGTGTGTGTGTGTGTGTGTATGTGTGTGTGTGTGTGTGTGTGTGTGTGTGAAATGCCCCAGTTACTATATACTGGTGGCTAGAGAGAACAAATGGTGGTGGGTAGAGATAGTCAGGCTTGAACCCTGTACCTTGGATGCAGGTGGCAAGGACCTGAATTCCCTATCCACCACCATTTCTAAAAAAAATTGCAGATTTTTGCCTCATATTTGTTCTGTTCCTCATAAAATCTGTGGTTTCTGTATCTACATTTTTCCTTGCTAAGTCTGTAGTGCAGTGGTGCACTGGTAGCATTGCTGCCTAACAGCTACAGGTTCTCTGGTTTGATTCTTGGCCGGGGTGCCTTCTGCGTGGTGTCTGTATGTTCTCCCATCTTACAAAGATGTGTCTGGCATTTCTCCCTGCTCTGCTGAAAATGGCCTTTTGTTCCAAGTCAGACTAGTTTCTTGGTTAAATGTTTAAAAATAACAGGCATTTGAATTTCAGACTTCATATTCTTCGGAAAGTACATGGTAACACACAACTGTTTATTCTAGCAGTTGTCTAAGTTTATAACATGGATATTTGAAATTTGTCCCTATTTTGGGACTGTATTCCCCCATTATTGGCTTTGTCCAGGCATTTTGTGCTAAGGTTGAAAGTTATCTATGGTGAGAACTGAATTCATTGAATGTTTGGGGGCTGTATTCCCCCCATTACTGGCTTTGTCCACATGTTTTTTTGCTAAGAGGTGGCTTTGTCCACATGTTTTTTTGCTAAGGGGTTGAGAGCTATAGTAAGAACTGAATTCACTGAACATGTTTGGAGGCTGTATTCCCCCATTATTGGCTTTGTTCAGGTGTTTTGTGCCAAGAGGTTGACAGCTATGGCAAGAACTGAATTCACTAAATGGTAGCCATTTAAGTTCGTCTTCCTGTCTTTCACAAAACAGCTGATTTGGCATAGTGGTATGTTTCTCTGACTTTTTTGCACAGGGTCCCCTGGGTTAAAGACGTGGCAGTGAAATGTATGGTGGTAGCACAGTATTTTATTCTAGCAACTTTCCAACATTATACAAGCAATGTTTAAAATGTGTCTCTGGTTTTTGGGCTTTTGTCCCCCCCCAACAAATGTCGGCTTTTTCAGATTACTTGTGCTGCAAAGTTCAGACATACAACTGTGTGTTGAGTAGACTTTACAAGGAGCTGAGAGCTGCAGGGGAGCAAAACGTTAGTGCTGCTTATTGTGAATTTGCTTGCATTGTTAATAGCACAACAGGTAGTGTACTTGCTTTTGATGCAGAAGGCTGTGGGTTCTACTCCCACAATAGATAGATGCATTACTGATACTGTACTGTGTTGTAAAGTGGGTGGTTGCTGGAGTCCTTTTTGGCAAAGATACCTAGAGTAGTAACTATGAACCTGTTATCAGTTTGCCGTACAGTCCCTATTGCTATATTACTAGCTTATCATTTTTTTTTAATGCATGCAAAATAGGCAATTTATTCCTCAAGGGCAACAGGCACTTTATTTGTAGATGAATAAACAATGACATATAAAGTTGTTTGCTAGCAGCAACCTCTTCATTGTTACAGATTTCTTTAATGTGGAATTATTTAGATGACTTTTACTACTTCAGATATTGTGCATATTTACAAATACTGGTGGACTATAGAAGGTTAAGTAGACTTTTATGATGGAAATGTTCTGAATTGGGTAGTTTTGTCATTGGTGCATGCATTTTGTTTCATTGTTTATTGGAAAAATGTTCAAAACAATAAATTTAAAATGCCATCTAACAATTGTACTATATTGTACAAGGAATATAATTTAGTACAATCAGGAAGGTGTATCAAAGAGCACTTGTATGTTTCATGTGCAAGGGGCCTATGATTTGAAAACAGCCCAAAGTTAATCTTTATCTGCCACTGGCAAAATGTATTTTCTTTGAATGTGGGATTCAATGCTGTTTCACTGAATGTGAGTTTCAAGGGCAGAGAAGTTTTAAGGCTAAGCCTGTTTTCATTGTGAGACTGTGTTGCTTTATTTAGCAGATGTCTTAGTGTTTGTGCTGTAAAATGCAAAATAAAACTTTCAAATGAAATCCAAATCATCATAGAAGTAAAGCAGTATGCACATTAGTGTTTATGGTAAATGGAGTGAAATAGCCAAGTAATGGATCGTTGGAATGGCTGCAGGGGGGAGGGCTCCATTCGACCATGATTTTGTGAGGGGGAAGGGCGGCAAACTCAGATAGCCCCAGCTGAACTATACCTCCCAACTGTCCAGATTTTCACAGAATGAATCGATTTTTGCTTCTTATTTTTGGTTTGTTCCTCATAAAATGTGGTTTTCTGGAAAATCATTTAGGAATGAAGTCACTATATAATGACATACTGAGTTTCAGACTTCATAACCTTCAGAAAAATGCATGCGAAAGTAAGACCTGTTATTCTATCAACTGTCTTAGTTTATACAAGAGCAATTTTTAGTACTGTTTATATGTTCCCCCAATATATTTGGCCTTGTCCAGATTTATTGCATTAACAGGTTGAGAGGTACATGCAAATAAATTGCTTTATAGAATTAGGCATAGCCAAACCTCTCAACTGTCCCCGAATCTGGCTCAAAATGTTGCTCTTCCCCTAATAATCCCTCCACAAAATAGCAATTTTGGAAGAAAACACGGAGGGTTTACAATTAAGAAATAACTGTAATAATCAGTTATAGATTACTTTTATTTCAGAAATGCATGTAGATTATTTTATTTTGTCAGCTGCTCAAGTTAGCAGTACTAATATTAAAAAAGTGTCCCTTCTTTGCAGTGGTGCACTGGTAGCATTGCTGCCTAACAGCTACAGGTTCTCTGGTTTGATTCTTGGCCGGGGTGCCTTCTGCGTGGTGTCTGTATGTTCTCCCATCTTACAAAGATGTGTCTGGCATTTCTCCCTGCTCTGCTGAAAATGGCCTTTTGTTCCAAGTCAGACTAGTTTCTTGGTTAAATGTTTAAAAATAACAGGCATTTGAATTTCAGACTTCATATTCTTCGGAAAGTACATGGTAACACACAACTGTTTATTCTAGCAGTTGTCTAAGTTTATAACATGGATATTTGAAATTTGTCCCTATTTTGGGACTGTATTCCCCCATTATTGGCTTTGTCCAGGCATTTTGTGCTAAGGTTGAAAGTTATCTATGGTGAGAACTGAATTCATTGAATGTTTGGGGGCTGTATTCCCCCCATTACTGGCTTTGTCCACATGTTTTTTTGCTAAGAGGTGGCTTTGTCCACATGTTTTTTTGCTAAGGGGTTGAGAGCTATAGTAAGAACTGAATTCACTGAACATGTTTGAAGGCTGTATTCCCCCATTATTGGCTTTGTTCAGGTGTTTTGTGCCAAGAGGTTGACAGCTATGGCAAGAACTGAATTCACTAAATGGTAGCCATTTAAGTTCGTCTTCCTGTCTTTCACAAAACAGCTGATTTGGCATAGTGGTATGTTTCTCTGACTTTTTTGCACAGGGTCCCCTGGGTTAAAGACGTGGCAGTGAAATGTATGGTGGTAGCACAGTATTTTATTCTAGCAACTTTCCAACATTATACAAGCAATGTTTAAAATGTGTCTCTGGTTTTTGGGCTTTTGTCCCCCCCCAACAAATGTCGGCTTTTTTCAGATTACTTGTGCTGCAAAGTTCAGACATACAACTGTGTGTTGAGTAGACTTTACAAGGAGCTGAGAGCTGCAGGGGAGCAAAACGTTAGTGCTGCTTATTGTGAATTTGCTTGCATTGTTAATAGCACAACAGGTAGTGTACTTGCTTTTGATGCAGAAGGCTGTGGGTTCTACTCCCACAATAGATAGATGCATTACTGATACTGTACTGTGTTGTAAAGTGGGTGGTTGCTGGAGTCCTTTTTGGCAAAGATACCTAGAGTAGTAACTATGAACCTGTTATCAGTTTGCCGTACAGTCCCTATTGCTATATTACTAGCTTATCATTTTTTTTTAATGCATGCAAAATAGGCAATTTATTCCTCAAGGGCAACAGGCACTTTATTTGTAGATGAATAAACAATGACATATAAAGTTGTTTGCTAGCAGCAACCTCTTCATTGTTACAGATTTCTTTAATGTGGAATTATTTAGATGACTTTTACTACTTCAGATATTGTGCATATTTACAAATACTGGTGGACTATAGAAGGTTAAGTAGACTTTTATGATGGAAATGTTCTGAATTGGGTAGTTTTGTCATTGGTGCATGCATTTTGTTTCATTGTTTATTGGAAAAATGTTCAAAACAATAAATTTAAAATGCCATCTAACAATTGTACTGTATTGTACAAGGAATATAATTTAGTACAATCAGGAAGGTGTATCAAAGAGCACTTGTATGTTTCATGTGCAAGGGGCCTATGATTTGAAAACAGCCCAAAGTTAATCTTTATCTGCCACTGGCAAAATGTATTTTCTTTGAATGTGGGATTCAATGCTGTTTCACTGAATGTGAGTTTCAAGGGCAGAGAAGTTTTAAGGCTAAGCCTGTTTTCATTGTGAGACTGCGTTGCTTTATTTAGCAGATGTCTTAGTGTTTGTGCTGTAAAATGCAAAATAAAACTTTCAAATGAAATCCAAATCATCATAGAAGTAAAGCAGTATGCACATTAGTGTTTATGGTAAATGGAGTGAAATAGCCAAGTAATGGATCGTTGGAATGGCTGCAGGGGGGAGGGCTCCATTCGACCATGATTTTGTGAGGGGGAAGGGCGGCAAACTCAGATAGCCCCAGCTGAACTATACCTCCCAACTGTCCAGATTTTCACAGAATGAATCGATTTTTGCTTCTTATTTTTGGTTTGTTCCTCATAAAATGTGGTTTTCTGGAAAATCATTTAGGAATGAAGTCACTATATAATGACATACTGAGTTTCAGACTTCATAACCTTCAGAAAAATGCATGCGAAAGTAAGACCTGTTATTCTATCAACTGTCTTAGTTTATACAAGAGCAATTTTTAGTACTGTTTATATGTTCCCCCAATATATTTGGCCTTGTCCAGATTTATTGCATTAACAGGTTGAGAGGTACATGCAAATAAATTGCTTTATAGAATTAGGCATAGCCAAACCTCTCAACTGTCCCCGAATCTGGCTCAAAATGTTGCTCTTCCCCTAATAATCCCTCCACAAAATAGCAATTTTGGAAGAAAACACGGAGGGTTTACAATTAAGAAATAACTGTAATAATCAGTTATAGATTACTTTTATTTCAGAAATGCATGTAGATTATTTTATTTTGTCAGCTGCTCAAGTTAGCAGTACTAATATTAAAAAAGTGTCCCTTCTTTGACAGGTTCCCAGCTGTATTGTGTGGCTATTTTATATTTTTGCATTACATTTTGGTTCATTTTTCATAAAATTGTGGGGTTTTTTTTGGCAAATTAGTGGTAAATCATTAAAGACTGAAGTTAGAAAATAATGACAGACATTTGAGTTTCAGATTTCATATCCTTCAGAAAATGTATACTAATGCAAGACCTACTATTCTATTATCTTTCTAAGTTTATAAGAGCAATATTTAAAAATTGTCCTTATTTTGGGGCCTTTGTCCCACTTTTATGTATGGCTTTGTCCAAATTTCTTGCTCTGAGGTTGAGAGGTATGACAAATGTGTCAGGGCCATCACAGTCAGCCAGAGACATTTCAAATTGTGACATACTTGTTGCACCCCACTCCCCCATGTAGTGACTCTGGATGTGTCCAAGCAAGGCAAGGAGCAGTTATGCAGTGTAAATGTGCAGGGTATCCCCCCATCCAAGGTAGGGTATCCCCCCATCCAAGGTAGACACAAGTACTACAGCGGCTTTTCATCTGTTCTTGATTTTGCAGAATGTTCTGGTTTCTGTCATATATTTGTACTGTTGATTTATGCTTATTACTCGGAAAGTGCCTGTTGCTCTGTGTTTTAAGTAGCAATGCTTTAATGACCATCATGTAAGCTTGTCTGAGATCATAACATGCAAGTAAGCTTTAATAAGCATACTGTTAAAGAATTGCCAACATTGAAAGCCTTTCTGTTGTTGCCATGCAGAGAATACTTAACTAGATAATGTATAAGCGTTGGGTATTGAAATGCATATGACAGTATTTGTAATAAAGGACAGGATTACATTATTTTAAGAAGCTCATTACACTTGTTGGAGACTTCCAGTAATCTCTGAGGGCTTTACCCGTAAACTAAACAGAATGCCATTCATGTGTGGTCCATAACCTATACAGTAATCCTTTAAGCAATGTATCTTGAACTTGTTTCTTGTTTGCTTTTCATTTTTTACTTTGATCATATTTTCCCCATGAAACAAGTAGATAGTTGTCAGGCAGCAGGTCTTTTTTTGGATAAGAAACATTTTTTACAAGTGAGGGCATCACAGAGATTGCTACTTTCGGCATGTTACTTGGTACTTTAATAAAGCTGAATATAAATTATAATTAGAACTGCAGTGCAAGGAGAAGCGGTTTGAGTTGAGTGCTGCTTGTTTTTCTAATACTTGATTTTGACTGGCATTCCAGTGATGTATTTAAAAAGTAATTTATTTTTTCATGCCTCACAACCTTTTTGTTTCCATTTAGATATTAAGTAAGCTGTCATGCAGCCAATGCATTGAAATATTTTTATTCTTTTATACTTCATTTGTCTTGATTGGACTCTCATAATGAGGGTTTGGCACCCAGGCCACCATATTTAATTAAAGTTAGTTTTTGTGGTTTTGAGCATAGCTCCTCCCCTTTCTAGTTGGCCACACCCCTTCCCATTGACCCCACCCATTCAGCTATCTCCTGCAGCCCCCCTTTGATTTGAAGTCACCAGCCACCACTGCATAATGGAGAACTGTAAAAAGGGGAAGAATCCAAGTATGGCATGGATTGATTACAAAAAAGCATTTTATAGTATCCCACATTCATGGATAAAAGAATGTTTAAAAATGTATAAGATACATGCTACACTGATCAACTACATTACAGTGACCATGAAACAGTGACAAACTACTCTGTAATTAAGCCATGATAAAGGACAAATTATTATTCCAGGGATAAAAATTCAAAGGGGGATATTCCAGAGTGACACCTTGTCACTGCTGTTATTCTGTCTTGCCCTTAACCCTTTAAACTGTCTACTAACAGATTAGACAATGGCTATAATTTAGTTCCTAGAAAACAACAAAGTGTAAAGACATCACATCTGCTCTTGTTGATTATTTAAGATTGTATAGCTCATCAGATGAGGAACTGAAAGCACAGCTGCAAGTAGTCAAAACATTTTCAGATGATATAAGAATGTCATTTGGTCTTGATAAATGTGCAAACGCTACCTTTAAAGCAGAAAAACTCTAGTACCAAGAAAACATTAGTTTGGGACAAGAATGTGATATAAAAGAACTTGAGCAAGTGGGAGTGTATAAATATTTGTGAACTGATGAAGAATCAGCAATAAAATATGAACAAATGCAAGTAAAATTTAGGAATATTTTAGAAGACTTAAATTAATCCCCAAAACAGCGCTGACATCTAGGAACAAAATCCAAGCTATAAACCAATTTGCTCTTCCTGTCCTAACTTACAGTTTTGGAATGATTGACTGTCCCCAAAATGCATTGGATAGATTACATAGGAAAACAAGAAGGATGCTTCATGCTCACCAAATGATTTATAAAAATCAGCGTTTACCAAGATTATATATTCCTCGTTTCAAAGGAGGTATGGGCCTCCTTGAAATTGATTACATGTATAGATCCGCACACATATCTGCTGACCTCACAAGGCCCAAACATAGTGAAAATTTTGAAACATGAGACGAATAAATCTAAGATGACTTCCCTGCTTAGTCTAGCAGAAGCATATCAGCGTCAAGCAGGAATGGAAATCAAACCAGAAATAGATAAAAATCAGGCAGTAACTGAATGTGCCAAAAAACAAAAGAAAGAATATAAGGTGAAAGATCAGATGAGAAGGCAAGAAAAGTGGTAAATGCATAAATATAGTTGCAAGTATAGAAAACGTCTATAAGAACCTCACATTGATCAAGATCGAACTCAGGAATGGTTAAGGAGAATGAATTCAAACCAAAAAATAAAAGGTTAATATTGGTGGCCCAAGATACTGGGCTATGTACATGTTGATTTACAAAGTCCATTGAACATGTGGGAGGAACAGACAAATGTAGGTTTTGTATAACAGAACTGGAAACAGTCGCACACCTTGTTGCTGGTTGTGACATACTAATGACAGAAGGATTGTATACCAAATGGTATAATAATGTCAAGACTGTTGTACTGGGGATTGCGCAAACATTATGGTATTGAAGTAGCTGAGAAACACTGGAAACATAAGCCACAAAGCATCATAGAAAATGATGAAGTCTACATCACGTGGGATCACCCATTACCAACAGTTCAAAAGATAGATGTGAGAAAACCAGATATAGTGGTCCATGAAAAGAAGACAAAAGTAGCATTGATCATTTAAATGACTACACCCAGTAACTACAGTGTCTTGCATACAGAAAGACACAAAGTTATAAAATATCAAGATTCGCAGGCAGAAAAGAGAGCAATGTTGAAGAAAGATACCCAGACAGTTCTAATAGTAGTAGGAGCAATGGGTCTTATAAAGAAGACTCTACAGTCATATTTAGATATGTTACCAATACATGTAACTCTGTAGGAATTGCAGCAGGAGTCGTTGCTGTGAAAAGCACTTTTGGCTGACATCAAAGATTGAAACAATACTAATTTCATGAACATTAATTGTACTTTGACTTAGGAATGGGGTCCATTCCCATCATGGTATTATAAACTCAAAAGATTTGGAGAAATTAAAAAGCTAAATGTGTAAATAATGCCAATAACAAATAGTGCTTTTGCTAAACCTGCTTCATCAGATCTGCCTAGGAATCAGCGGTTATATAAAGTCATTTAAATGTTACTGGACACTGGTGCTGTTAGAGCTTTGTGAGGGAGTGCATCCAGTTACCATATTTCAGGTTTAAAGATATGGTTATTAATAAAATAAAAATTGTATAAATCTTTAAAATTCTACATTATTTGTATACAAGTTTTAAAGCCCATGTTATTCCCCCAAAGATCAAACCACATGCTAATGAGGTTTACTTATTAGGATGAAATACGAGTTGAGCCACTCCTATATGATTATGAAAGTCCACAGTTACACTGAGGTGTTTGAAAGTCTTAGGGCTGCCCTGTACTTAGTTTTAATCTGAAAGTGGCAGAAGTTGAGGGAGAGACCGTGTTCACAGATTGCTGTATGAGTGATTGTGCTTTTGGCTCAAGAAAGCCGAAGATATTTGCAGATTCTCGTAGTTCAGTCATTTGTGCCCATATTATATTCTAGCTAGGACCTACAGTTAATTTATTTATATTTCTTTGAATGTAAAAATGAGGGAGAAAGGATACTTCATACCTTGGTTGTCCACAGACAGCACAAGTAATATCTTACAGAACTAAATCTTTCTGATCTTTGGATCAAGTGTTAATTTTTTGTGAAGGTGAGAAGAGGGGACAACCTGTGTCAAAACAGACTATTTATTTATTTATTTATTGACATTTGTTTACTGGGAAAGTCTACTGGGTCAGGAACCCATTTCCAGTGGAGGCCTGGGGAGAAAAGTTCCGTGATTAATAGTCAAATAAATATATAGACACTTGAGATAAACATTTTTACAGTGGAAATATGCAAAAATTAAAAAAAAAAATTATATAAGTAGAATACATAGACAATATAAAACTTGTCAGTATGTATCAGAACTTATATAACCTTAGACAACAGTTAGCAGTATAGTCCAAAGCTTGAGTTGTTTCTTTTTGGCATTGCATGAAAAAAACATGTCAGTTCTTGCCAAACAGTTATAGCGGTAATAGAGCTGTGTTGCTGTCAGGGTAAAAGTTATTTTGAACTATGGAACTGGGTTAGAAATAAGTAGTGAAGGTTTTATTGTGGTTTGTTTGATTTGCATTGGCATTTGACGTTATCTAGGAAGTACGTTTTTAATGCTACTTTATATGTCTTTATACAGTCTATTTGGGTAATATGGGTAAGGAAGGAGTTCCAGTTTTTAGCAATGCTATGGGAGAACAAGCATTGTCCACCTCTTTTGTTGTGCTTGGTTACATTTAGTAGCAATTTGTTGGAGGATCTTAGGGTACGTGAAAGAATATACGTTTGTAGTATTTATGAGAGTGCTAGGCAGGTATTTGGTTTAGAAATTAGTTTATGGGGTAGCATTAGTTGGGTATAGCAAAGATAGTTTGGGAAATCCAACCAGTTCAGTTCAGAGATTGCTTGGCAGTGGTGTGAGCGGTTAGGCTTTCCTGAGGCAAATTTAGCTATTTTATAGTAACAAGACTGAAGTTTATTACTGAGGGATGAGTGAAGGTTAGTAAAGATGGCACTACCATAAAGTAGAGCAGGGATGAGTAAGGTACTTGCCAGTTTTGTTTTGGTGTTTTTGCCCATGTAAAGTTTATGACGAAAAAGTTTGCCAAGTTTAAAGTGTGTTTTCTTTATTGCATTGAGAAAGTGTGTTTTAAAGGTTAGTTTGTCATCAATTGTAATGCCTAGTAGTTTGGCAGATTTTACTATTTCTATTTCAGTTCCATCTTTAGATAAGATTTTGTTATCTATATCTGGTGGTTTTGAAGAAAATAATAGAAGTTTTTTTTTTTTTGGCGTTTAGTAGCAGTTGTGAATTGTTTAACCATGATTCAGTCTCTGTAAAAGCATTTTGACTAACTGTGAGGAGGTCAGAGAAATTGTTTGAAGTACAGATTATTGTCAAATTGTCGGCGTATTGGATGATTTTACCTAGTTGAGAGGCTTTGTGTAGGTTATTAATAAAGATGTTGAAGAGTAATGGTCCCAGAATGGAACCCTGTGGGACTCCTATGTTGTTTGGCAGATAATCAGATTGGACTTAATGCCACTTTACAGATTGCTGTGTATTGTTTAGGTATGATGTAAACCAATTGAGGAATTTGGGGGCGCAGCCACATTTTGTTTATTGGATCAGAAATTTAATAAGTGATACTGTGTCAAAAGCCTTAGATAGATCCAATAGGATTACTGAAGTGGGGTGATTTGTATCTAAGGCTTTGTTGATACTAGTGCTGAATGAGAGTAGGGCTGTAATAGTGCTGTGCTCTGGGTGGGAGACAAAAGATTATTATCAATGAGGTACTTGAGTAATTGTGTGTGTACACACTTCTCAAGGACTTTGGATAGTGGGGAATGTATAGAGATAGTTTGAGAGGTCATGAGAGTTTCCACCTTTATGTAGTGGAGTAATAATAGATTTTTTCCATATATGTGGAATGTATCCTTCTGCGAGAGAGCGGTTTATAAGAATACTAACTGGATATGCAATTGCATTTGCTGCTAGTTGTAAATATTCTGGGGGAAGGTTGTCTGTGGAAAGAGGGCATGCTTGAGGTTTTTTAATAGTTTACATGTGAGAGATGTGGGCACTGGTTGAATAGAAAATGAGTGAGTTGTGGAAGGATTGGAATTTTTGTCAGGAATGAGTGGTGCATTGTCATTTTGTATGAGATTATTAGTATTCTGGGAGTATTGGTTTGAGCTTGTTGAGGAATCTTTGATTCATTTTGGATGGTGGTAATAAAGTAGGTATTAAAGTCATGGGAAATTTGATTAGGGGTCTTATCAGGTGCAGGAGAGGGATTCTGTAGAGTTCCAGGGTTGAGAAGAGGGCAGACTGACTTCCAGAATTTATTTGGATTATTTTGTAAGGTTGTTAATTTAGAGGAGAAATATTTTTTTTATCTTGTATTACTAGCTTCTTGTCTCTACTTCAAAGTTGTTTGAAATTAATTTTGTTTTGTTGTGTTCTATCTTTTTTCTAAGTTTTCCATGTCTGGTCTCTATGAAGGATGCATTGTTTGGTCAGTTTTGTTAGCCATGGGACGTGATTCACTTTTGTTCACTTGATATGTATGGAGGCAAAGCTATTAAGAGTATCCAAGAAGAGCTTATTAAAGTAATTAACTGCCTTGTCTAGGGGGAGAGTTTTTAGTGGAAGCCAGTTATGGGTTTTTAGAAAGCTTGAGAATTTATTTTCGTCAAAGTGGGTGAGATTTCTGGATGTTTTATAGGAGTGTGTATTGACTATATGAAGGTGAGTCTTGTGGGTGTATGCTGGGAGGTGGTCACTTAATATGTTGGGTAGGGTGCCAGAGTTTGATAAATCTAAGACAGATTCTGATCCTGTAGATGGGCCATGGGTGGGAGTTTTGATAAGCTGAGTAAAGCTGTGTAAATTTATGCTGCTGGCTGGGAAGTTGGAGGTAAGATTTTGCCAATTAATGTTTGTATCTCCTAAGATTATAGTTTCATTTGATATGTTTAGGTTTATCTATGATAGAAATTCCTCTAAAATGGGAACGTTCTGGCCTGGGGATATAGACTACTGCAATAGTTAGGTTTTTATTGCTGTTTATTTGAAGAGTTGTTAGGAGAAATTCTAAGTTTTGAAAGGTAGGGACAGGTTTGAGTAAAAAGTGTGATTTAGGGAGTTTTGATATATTAATGCAACACCGTCACCCTTTCTGTTGAGCCTATCAGAACGAATTATGTTGTAGCCTGGGGAGAGAATTTCAGTATCTGAAATATATGGCTTTAGCCATGTTTCAGTTACTGCAACAATAGTTGGGGTGTGGGTAGTTAGCCAGGTATGAAATTCAGAAATTGTATTACAGATGCTGTGAATGCTTATTGTTATAAAGTGTAATTGGTGTTGTTTTGGGTTTGCTTTAGATTTTTGGGATGGTTTGGGCCGGGGTTGGGGTAGATGCCCCCACATTGAGTAAGTGAGAAGAGAAGGTGAACTATAGTATGGGCATGACTATTTCTAAATGGTTGTCTCATGCTTTTACCTTTTGCTGTACTCACCATAATGAAAACTATCACAAGCAGATTTCTCAAGGTTGGCGACATGCATGCATTAAACCTGTCTTTAAGGGAAAAAGGAGTAGGACAAATCCAGAGTCATACAGACCCTAAAGTCTACTTTTATGCTGTGGAAAAATAATGGAGAAGGTAATATTGGGTATGTTATTGTCAGAACTGGACAGGTTGGGATTTGAAACCATATATCAGCATGCATATGTTGAAAATAGATCTATTACCACCTGTGACATGATGTTCTGTAGTGATATAATAGCAGCTATGAATGAAAAATTATGTGTGATGTAGACCTAGCTTCAGCATTTGACACAAAATACTGATCAGTAAATTAAAACAACTAGGTATTGATTTTCTGTTAAGATGGATAGTTGCATGCCTTACAAATAGGACATGGCAAGTATCATACAGCAAATGGTCAGGTAAAATTCTTGGTTATAGTCAAGTTCTCCCATAGGGCTCTGTCTTAGGCCCTAATTTATTTAGATTGTATCTTTCAGACCTATCTTTTTCATCTGAAGTGTTCTACAGTCTGTATGCAGATGACCTGAAATTGGGTAAACTGATTACATGCGTTACAGACAGCATATCTGCAAAAGAACTTGACTAAATTCACCATTTGGGATAATGTGCTAATAAATACATCAAAAACTAATCATATGATATTTGGGAAGCATAAATTGAAAGGTGAATATTTAATCCAGCACACAGTGATTAAAACTGTAGATTAAGTTAAGGACCTGGGTATATATGGATCCATCTTTGAGTTTTTCTAATCATATCAACCAATTGATTAATGATAGTTTTAGAACTATAGATTGTATGAAAAGATTTAGTAAGTCTGGGAAATCAGAAATTATGAAGTCATTGTTTGTTAATACATCAGACCCAAACTTAAGTATTGAATATCTATATGGAAACCTTATAAGAAAACAAGCATGAGTAGACTTGAAAGATTACAGCATAATTATACCAAGGGCATCTATGGATGTGAAAATTTAAGTTATTATGAAAGACTAAAATATCTGAACTTGTACAGTGTCTGTTATAGATATTTAAAAGCAGATCTTATTCAGGTATATAGGACATTTAGAGACAACTACCTCTGGGAATGTTTGGGGTTATCAAAAAGTAATAGAGAATCATCATCAGACAACCTAAGTAGAGGATTCAGTGGGAATCAAAAGTGTACTAACTGGTTCTGTGACAGAGCAGCTGATTAGACTACCAAATTATATTAAAGCAAGCACTAGTTTAGATATTTTAAGAACAGCCTGGATACTTATTATTGGAATGACTGTTTTTTATATTGGCAGGCTAGAAGGGCATTAATTCCCATGCTTGAAATATTTGTATGTATGTATGAATGTAGGCAGTGTCACGGCCCACTCTACCAGGACCTTGGCTTCATCTATGGCTTTTTGAAAAGGGGTAGATTTTAGACGTATTCTGGAAGATGCTACTTAGTCCTCTGTACATACTTGTACAAAGCACAATAAGCTTGATTCCTTCTCTAGGTCCATATCAGTCAATCTCCAAGGGCACCTGGACTTTCCTCCTGACAACTTCCAAATGTAGTTAGCTGGGGTAATCTACCTGCATAACTAAAGCTACTGCAGCAATAACAAATATGATGAACATAGTACAGTTGTGTAAGTAAACTTATTATATCAGTAAATATTTGAATGATGACTGCAGCAGGATCCATTTCCTCCCTCCACCCCCTTGTTCTTTAGTGATCTTTTTTTTTTTACCAGGGTGTGGACATTTACTTGTTGTTGTTCCTAGCTTTGTCCTTTCAGTGCTCAGCCTCCCTCTGTCTGTTGGCAGGAAAGCTCTGAAGGGCTCTGTGCCCAAACTTATGTTTTAGTCAGTTTAGTATGAGCTGACAGTTTGGGCATATGGAAGCTGGCCAGTTGTTATATCCTTGGTAGGATATAACCCATGTACCTAAGGCTACCTTAGCAGCGATCATTCGAACATCTACTGTTATGGTAAGTTTACTTACACAACTGTACATTCTCCTTCAAAACTATGTATTGTGATAGTTCAATAAATGATTCAGAACTTGAATGTGAAATATACATTTCTCTCAACATTGGAAATAATGGCTATCTTTATGACTCTACATGTGAGTAATTATTTTTTAGTTATTCATTGCCAAATTTGGTTTCGTTTGCAAAGTTAGCAGCAAGTAAATAAATAAATACTACCAATGATGCTTTACAATCAACTTTGAAAGAGCTGCATATAAATTATTTTAAAATAGAGACAACTTTTGACTGATACAGAGAATTATCAATTGAAATGTATAAAGCCTACAGAAAATGCAGTGTTTCTGTAACTGACAGATTTCATCATATTTTTTTAATTGAGCATACACTCCCATGACAGACATGGATCTTATCATGCCATAATAGGCACATACTAAAGCTGGAAAAGAAAAAAAAATATCTGTCCTTTCACTGCTAAGACCTGTTTAGCTTTTTATAGTGTGCTATGTGATCTCGATCTTCTTACCAACAAATGTAACCATTTCTGATGGTCTTAAGTATAATCTGTTACAGAAATATTATCTGGTCTTTCAGCTTATCTAATCTTATTGGCTGGCTATTAGAAAACAATAATGTAAGATGGTGATGAGGCAGCCATGTCAGATAACTTCTGACAAAACGTGATAAACCTTTCTACTGTTTTTAATAGCAGCAGTTTGTCTACTAAGACAAAACTATAAGACAAGTTTGCCAGTGTGTTTCAGCCAGGTGCATTTGCCACATAACACAAGCACTCAGGTCACTCCAGAACAAGTACAAATATGGCTCTGTCATTATCTATGTTGGTGTGAATGACCTGGGCCATACCTCCCTGGTCTACATGAAAAGAGATATGGAAGAGCTCTCTGATCATGTAGCCCAGGCCGGTATGACCCTGACCCTGAGTGGCATCCTGCCCTCACCAAGAATGATACCACGGTATAAAGAAATAATGCTCGATTTCTACAATTGGCTAAGTTTCTGGTGTCATTCAAAGGGGATCCAGTGTCTGTCTGCCTGGGATGACATGCTTGACAAGCCATGCTGCTTCGCTAGAGACTGCTTGCACCTGTCACCCTTAGGCTTTTGAATACTAGCCAAGGCTCTTGCCACCCCCATAGTGCCTTTTTTAGGCAAGGCTCAAAAGACAAACCCACCACCGTAAATAGCACAAGTAACAAAAAATTGAGGGTAATGCTACTCAGTACCAGAAATCTAAACCTCAAAATGCACGCACTCGAGGCACTCCTCAGTATGGAGAAAATCGATATATGTTCAGTAACAGAAACCTGGTTTAAGGCTCCAGAGAGTACCCCAGCACTACCAGGCTACAACTCATACCATACATTTTGGCCTCAGAATCCAAACCAAAATACAAAAGGTGGGGGCATATCCATATTCATCAAAGATACCCACACCTCCAGGTTAGTGGCACAGCACGATGCTTCAGAGATCATCCACGTGCAACTAACAACGGGCAAAACTGCAATTCAAATTGTAGCTTGCTACAGATCACCCACCATGTCCCAGGACCCCCATTCCACATTTCTGGAAACACTGGGAAACATAAAGGTCCTACCAAACACCCTAATATTGGCTGATTTCAATTACCCAAACATTAACTGGGAGAACTACTCAAGTACTAACTCCTTTGCCCAACATTTCCTAGAATTTATAAACTCAAATGTCCTGGTTCAACTAGTCAACACTCCCACCAGAGGTGACAACGTATTGGACCTGGTCATCACCAACATGGGCGACTGGTGCTCCACACCAGAGGTCATTCCCTCGCTGGTTAGATCTGACCATAAACAAATCACTTTGGATATCCACATTTCACCGCCACCCCCGGACAAGGAAACCACCGTGAAAAACTTTTCAAAAGCAAACTTCACGGTACTTAAGACTGAGATGGAAAGTTTCAAAGCCCCCATGCTGAAGGATAACGCTGTCCAGGCTGCAAAATCCTTTACTAATGCATTCTACGGGCACCTACAAGAATGCATGGATTGTGCCATCCCAAGCAAAACCAAGACTCACACCTCCAAGAAAAGGAAACCAGTCTGGTGGACTCCTGCCATAAACAAGCTATACAATAGAAGGAGGAAACTAGTACAGAAAAGAATAAAATCCCAAGAAGGGAAGACATCCCTGATCAGTATCAACAAGAAACTACGATCCCTCATAAAATCATCCAGGGCAAGCTTTGAAAGAAAAATTGCCAAGGACTCCAAAGATAACCACAAGGCATTCTTTAGCTATGTCAAGAATCTAAGTGGCAATGCTCAGATCTGCTCAGAGTTAGTGCAGAATGGCACAAAATACACTGAACCGACCGATATTGCCAACAACCTGGCAGACAGGTTCAGCGCAAACATCACCCCCCCCCTCACCCCCAAAAGGGCCCATAACCATACCAGAACAATGTAGGTTCCCTGAAATCACAGACACTCAGGTTAAAACAGCCCTCTCCAAAGCCAAAAACACAGCATCAATGGGACCGGACAGTGTCCCAGGGTGCTTCCTATACAAGCTCAAAGATGAACTAACTCCTCACCTAAACACACTGTTCAAACTCAGCCTCTCCACAGGATACGTACCCATAGAGTGCTGCACAGCAACGGTTATTCTGCTCCACAAAGGTGGAGCCACAACAGACCCTGGGAACTATCGCTTATAAGCTTGACTAGCTTGGTCTGCAAGGCTATGGAAAGCATCATCATGGAACTCATTAACAGAGACATTGGCAATCTCCAGGCACTGGACCCTACTCAGTTTGGCTTTGTTAAGGGCAGATCATGCCTCCCAAACCTGGTGGACTTCTTTGAGACAGTTACCAATGCTACAGATGAGGGAAAGGTGGTACACACAGCCTACCTAGACATTGCTAATGCCTTCGACACCATTCCCCATTCTGGTATTATAGACAAGCTCACCAGCCTGAACATAAACCCCTACATCACAAGATGGGTTGCCAACTGGCTCACGGACAGAACCCACATGGTGAGAGTTGCTGGAGCTAGGTCTGACTCTAAACCAGTTACAAGTGGCGTTCCCCAGGGCTCAGTCCTAGGACCTCTCCTGTTCGGCATATACTTCTCAGAGGTACATGCAAGCACATGAGGACTATGGCTGACCAAGTTCACAGATGACTGCAAACTAGGGGCTATAATTGACTCTCCGGCTGACACAGACATCCTCCAAAAGGGTCTCACTGAGACGGATACCTGATGTCAAAATCATGGCAACAAGCTAAATGCCAAAAAGTGCATAGTCATCCCTTTTGGAAAAAACAAAGTACCCACAAACTACCCCATAAATAGTAGTCCCCTAAATACGGAAAATGTAATAAGGGATCTGGGGACCCAAGTAGATAGTAATCTCACGTTTGGTAATCACATTGCCAAAGTGGTTAGAAAATCCTTCTACGTGGCCCACCTAATCACAAAAGGGTTCGCATCCAGAGCAAAAGAGGTCATTGTGCCCCTCTACTCATCACTCAACAGACCCATCATAGAGTAAAATGCCCCAGCATGCCATATGCACCCTCAGATTTTGTGTAACAATATAAGTCCCATGTTTGTGGACTTTGATTGTCCTTTAACTGCAGTTTTAGAACACGGAACTACACCAAGACACGTTTTGAAAGGTGTAGGCATGACCAAATCTAGGATGGAGAATTCTTTACACATGAAGGCACAGCATGTCCATTCAACTGGATATCAGAGATGTTCACTGCATCTTACTGCAAATTGAAACAGGAAAGCACTAGTGCATCAATAAAGGTGACAGCTTTGTTTCAGCTTTAAGTTATGATTAGAGATGTGGACAATAAAGAAGTTAACTGTGAGAGGGAGAAATAAATAGACTTTGCTTTCCCTCTGTCTGCGAAGGAGAACAAGTATTGTATATCCTAGGGGTTTTAGTCCATCATGGAGATCAGGAACCATCAAATGCTCACCTCCCAAGTGATTGTGCTTGACATAACATCATCTTATAAGATGCGACCATCCCCTCACTTAGTTCATGCAGCCTTCTCCATAGAAACATGTCCAGTATGTAAACAGATTACTTGTTAGAGCATATAAAAGATGACTCTAATTTTCACTTTCCTCTCCCTTGTGTGGGTTAAAGTCAGACCTCTAAAATGAATGTCCTTCCCCTGCAAGAAGAACTCTCTCAGTGAAGGGCAGTACTGTTACCACCAGTTCATGAGGAACCAAGGAAGATGAAGTAACTGGGATGAACTAAGGACCTGAAATTAATGGTGGCAAGGATGAAAATAAATCAAGATGATGGTTTTCAGAGCACAGTCAATGAAACAAAACTGCAAGAGTGCATCAGTCAAAAAGTAGCTTTACATCTGAAATAGCACCGTAAATGAGGGTTAGCTAAGTAATATAAGAAATTAATTGCTGCAGAACTGTCTTGTGATTGCTACTTCAAGATTTTACTGGTATGTTAGCTGGAGCATTACAGCTTTTATTGTCATTGGTATCTCTCAGAAAATATGTCTAATTTGCCTAAATCTCACTGCAGTGTGCTAATCCATTTTGTTTGCACATCTGTGCACTTGAATATGTGTACAAGTCATTGCAATGATGACAAGCAGAATGTCATCAAAGTGGCATAGCTCTTGGTATATCAAAGGTTCAGAACAAGTGAGGGTCCTAAATAGAAGAAATGGGGAGTCCTATTAAATGCTTTCTATCTCAATTCACTGAGAGTGGCAGCAAGTGCCACCACAATATGCTGTGTTAAAGAGCCCAGCTATAAAATAAAATATTTCCATTTCAGAATAGGAAGAGTCATTTTAATTTACAATAGTGCATCTCATCTGCTCAATGACTTATACAAGAATATACAGTGAAATTGTTTAAGTAAAAAAAGTCTCAGTTAAAAGTGTATACCATGAAGCCACTGTTTATAGGTCCTACTAACACAAGCAGGTGTTTCATTTTTCCAGAGGTTATTGCTCAGAAGATACAGCTCTCATAGCAATGTCTATGCTGAAGAAGTGCCTAAGATTTGGAGATGGAGATCCAACAAAGTGATAACATTAAAGGGATCAGTGCTCAGAATAGCAGGCAGGTAGATAAAATATTCACTCTGAGATGCACTGTCCTCAGAGTTGATAGTATAATTCAGGAGACAATGCTTCAAAGATGGGGGAGGAGGAGGAGGAGGCTGTCTGCAAATGTAAGTGACTTTTGGTTTTCCACCTGCTTTGGTTCTTTGATCTGGTTAGGTGTTTGGTATCAGAGGCAGTAACTAAGACTATAAGGCTAGACATTTGAAGAGGACCTAGTTGAGAAGGCAAATTCCAGATAAATATACAGGTGCAGTGTAGGTAAAGACAGGTAAAGTGAAGTAATAGTGCTGCATATAAGTTTCTAGATGTAAACTGAGAAGTATAAGGCATTGAAGTGGATGTGAAGAAGTTAATGTCTTTTTCTACATTCCAATGGTTTGTGATACAAAGGAGGACATCTACTGTCATGAAAAACTAAAACTAAGCTCATATTAATGACAGCTGACAAAATTCATAATAATGGGGATTTACAAAATGTGTGTTCCAGTATTTCAAAATACTCATTCTGTGTTTCTGTCTCTTTACATTTCCCCGTATGAAAAAGCTCACTTCTAGCATTGAAGGTAGCTTCCAATACAACTACAACTCTAGTTTTGTGGTTAAAACATTTTAAACCATTAAAACAATCTTAAGTTAAAACAATCTAGCTTTAAATGTATGCAGGACCAAAGAATTAATAGTGGACTTCAGGAGGACTCAGGAGATACATCAACCTCTGGAAATTAAAGGTGTGGCAGTGGAAGGATTCAAAAACACCAAGTTCCTGGGGGTGCACATCTCAGATGACCTATCCTGTTGGACTCATGTTAGCCACACAGTGAAGAAGGCACAACAACATCTGCACTTCGTACAGAAACTGAGGAAGGCAAATCTGTCTCAATCCATCCTCAAAGCCTTCTATAGGGGGTCCATCGAGAGCATCCTCTCAAATAACATCATAGTTTGGTATGGTAACTGCAAAGCATCTGACCGCAAGCCTCTCCTGAGAGTAGCGAGGACAGTGGAAAAAGTCATTGGTTTCTTACTCCCATCCAGGGATGATCTGCACAAGATGTAGTGTGTGGAAAAGACTAGGAAGATAATCGACGATCCCACTCACCCTGCCCATGGCATGTACTTCCGCCTTTCTTCGGGCAGGCAGTTTTTCAGCTTACACTGCAAAACTTCTAGACTGAACAGGGGCTTCTTTCCTCTCTCCATAAGGCTTCTGAAGTTGAATGCCTGGCATAACAGTGAATAATCAGTTCAATATGCCACTTACTGTGAAGTATCATCTATAGTAATCGCGCTAGCAAATTGCTTCGATAACTGGTACAGTTAGCCTGATTTCTTATGCTATTACTTCCTGAATAGTCAGGAGTGACTCACCACTCCATACATGTGCAATATGAACATCAGAATATATCATACTACAACTGATGAAGTGCAATATTCTAAGCAGTCACAATGTGAAGTCATAGTCTTTGCAATACCTACTAGTATAATATTGTCTAATGTTTACTTGCCCAATTATGGTAATTTATTGTGTTGTTAATATTTTAATTATTACTGTATGTGCATTAGTCTTACTGTCATTCAAACTATGCGTTCATTGTTATGGGGACCAGAGTAAAGTAAATTTCATTCAGCTTGACAGAATGTTTCAGAAGGCAATCATTTTGCAACATCACTACTCTGCATATACTGAGATAAATAACGTACAACTGTACCGGCGAGTAGTCATACCAAGACCCCTTACTTTTGATGAGGAAAGCTATTCTCCTTCACCCTTCATAATTTACTTAACAAATCTTAGGCCATAGTGCTTAGATATTGTGATATGTAGTTGGTTACACAGATTAGTGAATTTTTGACCATCAATGAACAAATTGGTGAGTTGGAGAAATCACTTTATAGATTCAAAACTTTACAACTGGACAATTACTTTTTGGAAGAGAGTGTAAGGAGATTACATGTACCAAAAAGTTTACGGGTTTGGAAATACCCGCAGGGGGTTGAGGCCAACTCAGTTCTTCATGTGGAACTTAAATTGTTTGACCGCACTGGACTTGAACTGACTAGATTGTTAATAAAGGACAATGAGAGAAGGATGCTTCA
Organism: Protopterus annectens; assembly: GCF_019279795.1. NCBI lineage: Eukaryota > Metazoa > Chordata > Ceratodontiformes > Protopteridae > Protopterus > Protopterus annectens. The sequence continues at coordinate 465,239,142 of NC_056747.1, forward strand.
ATATAAACAGGAGATTGCAAAAATGGTGGAGTCTATGCAGTTCCCGGATTATAAACCAAGGTTTAATCATGTGTTTCAACAAACTGAGCGGAAAATGGTAATTATAAAGATAAGGAAGGATAAGAATTTGAGACAAGACAACGATGATTATCACAGGAAAACAGTATATCCTGTACCATTTAAACTGAGGGGAACTTACACTGATATGGCAGGTCCTTCGGATTTGCATGGTGAAACCTAGCATGAAGTCCCTTTAGAACAAGCAGGCCAGAGGAGATCGGAGAGGCTAGCGGGGAAGTATCAGCCGAACAAATGGATGGGATATGGATACCAAGAAAAGAATGGGAAGAGGTTTTACAACACGAAGAGTGGCCCGAAGAAATGGAATTAAATTCACCAACCTTTGGTACTGACATGGATACCATCAGACTAGGTACTGTTGATTTAACCTCATATATCTTCTTTAACATCTATAATTTTTCCAGTATGGTCATTGGGCCCCAACACCATAAATTATTTTTAAAAGGTTTTAAATTTATCCCAGTGACTAGAGCTTGGGTTGAGGACACTGTACTTGACCTGAAAATGTTTAGTCAGAAACTAAACCTGAAGGTCACATATGACAGGAGAGTAGAAGTCCCTGAAACCAATGCCTGCAAAAGAAGCAGTATTTTAATTCCCCCACTGCACCCAGTTATTAGTATAATTGAAACGCAGTGTGATAGGGAAGTAAGAGCAGTGCTGGGGAACAAAGCATGAAGATTTTACAATCTTACTAATGAAGAGACTCAGTTGCTGAAAGAACTTAGGCAAAACAACAGAATTCTATGTATGAAGCCTGATAAAGGGGGAGGGCTGGTGATTATGGAGTCGGATGACCATTGTGGTCATATGTTGAAATTTGTTGAATGATACCGATGTTTATGGGACAGTTTCCCTAAACAAAGTTAATTTAGCATACAGATCTATCAAGATAGATCTTGGATGAACTTTTGTTATTCAACTCCATTTCGAAGCCCCTCTGTGATTATCTTAGGGTGGAAAATCCAATTCTCCCAAAAATCTTTGGTATCCCAAAGATATATTCCAATATGGAAGATCCACCCTTGCATCCAGTTGTTGCTGCAAGGGGATCAGCGACTGAACCTTTAGCCAAGTTTGTGGACAGGAAACTTAATCATTTATTAGACAGGTTTCCACACATCATTAAGGACTCCTGGGACTTGTTGAACAAGTTACAATCTGTTGTTATTCTAGATCACTCGAAGTTGGTGACGTGATGTACAAAGTCTTTTTACACCAATCCCACAAGAGACTGGTCTGAGTTGGTTTAAAGATGTAGTATTTCAGTATAGTGAACTTCACAATTGTGACAAGGAAATTGTGTAATTTTATGGATTTGATTCTTAATAACAATTTTTTATTATTTGAGGGTGAGTTTTATAAACAGAATCAGGGTGTTGCTATGGGTGCAGCTTGCACCCCCCCTCTTGCGAATACAGTGATGCTTTGGTGGGAATTGAATGTATTATTTCAATCACCATTATATAAGTACTGTTTAGTATATTTTAGATTTTTGGATGATTTATGTTTTGTATGGACAGGCACTACAGAACAATTAGGTTTGTTTATTGATTTTATGCAAAATAGTTTGAATTTTTTAAAATTTTCCCACAAAATGGACAACAAGGTTATTAATTACTTGGATGTTCTGTTTGTGAATAAAGAGGATGGCACACTCACTACAAGAGTATTTAGGAAACCCACACATTGCAACACATATTTACATTATACAAGTTATCACCCAATGCATCAGAAAAAAGGAGTAGTTAAAAGTCAGTTAATTTGTGCATCACGTCTTACATCAGAATGCTCAGATTGTATTGAGGAATTCTCATTAATTAAAACCATGTTTATTGACCGTGGCTATCATCTTGATCTTTTGGAGAAAATTGTTGATGAACTTTGGTTTGGTTGACAGGATAGGTATGCACCAAATATAAAACATGGCAAGACAAACATATTACATAATACTGAGATGAATACAGCTAACACTTTTTCAGGTAACAACAATATGGTGATGCAGTACACAACAGATGTTAAAGCAGTTGAAAAGATTATAAACAGAAATTGGATGTTGCTGCAATCTGACAGCAACATGTGTCACTTATTTAAATCTTTACCAATATTTACATATAGGAGCAAGCAAAATGTTAAAGGGGCCTTGGAAAAAATGCCTGTGAATTATGGTGTTCCTACAACTAGGCAGTGTCAACAGTGTGCTTACTGCTCTTATACTAATGTAAATAAGCAGGGTGTAGTTTTGAACATTACTTTATGGGATGCAACAACACATTTGAACTGTAAATCTCCGAAAATTATTTACATTGCCACATGTTGCACATGTGCATTTTATGTTGGTAAGACTAACAATAGCTTGAAGCAAAGAATCTACCAACATCAATACAGTATAAGGAAAAGAGAAGAAAAATGCACTAGCAAGGCATTCTATGTGTTGTGCGAAATTTAATAAATTTGTTTTTTTAATTCTTGAGCAGATTAAGGTAACACTGTTATCGGGTGATTGGGAGAATCAATTACTGCATAAAGAAATGTTGTGGCAGATGAGATTAGATGCAGCTAACCCTCCGGGGTTGAATGAATGCATTTCAATTTCTAGTGAATTGAAAAGAAGAGCATTAACCCTTTATCATCTTGGGAGCTTTCGATATTAGGTTTGTGAGCATAGATACATAAGGTACTGTAGTTTTTATTCAGTTAATTCTTGTGTGTCTAATTAATAACTAACCATCATTAGTGGTTCTGTATGGGTGTGTCGATCTAACTTGTATTTTTAACTTTGGATTTTAAATGTTCTTCTTGGTTCTGATGATGTCTGAATTATCAGACGAAAGAGCTTAACCGAGTGGATTTATTGTTACTGAAGATTAAACTGTGGTTTGCTTTACCAACTGTCTTCGTTGGAATTAGATTAGTGAAGTTGGAAACTGCTGCATTGTTAGAATAGGCTGCAACACAATGCTGTTTGAAATGGGAATGTTTTTGTAATTGGTTTGCAGTCAGATAATCCAGAGTTTGAACAGCCAACATCAAACACATAACATTAAAGAAGTATGTATCATATATAATAGTACTTATCTTTCCTTGAGGCACAAAAGTATTTTTCCTGGGTCATAAAAAATGACAGCTATTCCTTAGATGAGGTATGCTGGCAAAATTACTGAATTATAAATTCTCAGCAAAATATTAAAAATGTCACGTTACAAGGCTATATTAACAAGATCGGACTTATATTGTTTTGGTATTTTGTGTTTTGCTCCCTGTATTGTTATTCTTATTACTGTTTGAGTAATTATTTGCTTGCTGCTTTATTTATTGTCAAATATCTTCACAGAGTCACAGTAAAATGAATCTCCAAGGTTGTGCAGTAATGGTAATACCAAAGAACATGTGATGAGGCCCTATAGATGGTCTGTTTATTATTTGAGGTAGAATGTCAAATGGTAGCCAAGTTACAGCAAGTAACCTTTTGGAGTAGTTATATCCCTTGCTGAAACATGTCTCAGAACCATGATTTAATAAAAATAATTGTTTGGAAGACTGATCAAATTATGGTTTCCAGTCATTTGATTAGTCTGCAGATGTGAGCTGAATGAGCACATTTCATATCAGACATATCTTTGTTCACATAATGCCATCTAGCAGTTGGCCATGGATGTAAGTACAGGGTCATGCTGTTGACAATATTCTGCAGTGTGTATTGATAAACTTGAAAGGGAATGTCATGTGTTTGCACCTTATGTGTGAATTATTCACCCACACTTTTTATTTGATAGTTGATGGTGGTGGTCAAACGCAGGCTGTAACAGCTGTAGGGTTGATTTTTTTTGGCTGTGTAACAGATGGGGTTTTGAAGAGGTAGAATTGCATAAATATTGGCATGGCAGCTCATGCACTGGAATCATACACTTATACAGGAGGGTATAGGGGACAGAGTCTGCCTCACAAAGGAAGGATCTTCATTTAAACACATGTATTTTAATATGTGTTTACATTCAGTGTTGCTAGCAAATCATCATTTTAATGTATTCAGTTTCTTAAGAGGGAAGATGTGTTACTGCTGTCAGGGATGTGATGATCATGCAGCTTTGTATGGTTCCTGTGGCTGGAGATGTGGTCATTCTGAATAAGAAGGATGTTGGTGGAGATAATGAAGGACCATTTTTGAGATAATAAAGGAACTTTTACAATGTTTTCCTTTATTTTAGAAGTTGTTTTTAAGCAGTTAGACATGGCAGGGCATGTGATGCTGTGCAGTAGCATCATTTCAAGGGAGATTCAAACCAAGAGGCAAGCCAAGTGCTTTGAACTCCCAAAGGTGACATTGTTATGCAACCACACACAGCAATGGGATGCTTTATTGCTGTTTTACAGTAGCTCATTTCTGCTAGTAATTATTTTTTAGCTGATTGAAACATGCTATTATGTGCTGTGTCATCACCAAATACAGATGTTTAGTCAATCTAGTGTTTTGCATTTGCATAGCCATTTTATAAAGGTGAACAATCCTAGTATTATTGCCATTAACTTCTGGTTTGGATTGGATTAGAGGATATTCTGGGGATAGACATTGTAGCCATACTTAATGATACTTATCGTTTGTTGAAATAGTTCATTTAAAGTATAAGCTGCATACAGTTTTCTCATATGCATTCTGAACTGAAGACTTGACAAAGTTGCTAATAAGCATGTATGAATTGGTGTTTTTTTATGTGAATGTAAAATATCCCATGGCACTTATCAAAAAGAATAGGGGAAGCTCCCCAGTATCATGGCCATATTTCCTCTAGTCAGTATAAATACCACCTCAGGTCTCCCCCTGCAAAGAAGTCATTAGTTTAGTGGCACTAATGCAGTCAACAAAATGAAAATAAATAAATGGTGCAGACAGCACTAATAGTTGAGATGAAACTTTTCATGATTACATTGTGTATAGTTTGTGTGTGCTGTTCTACTTTACCGTATAGGAGATGCACCCCTCCAGTCAGACACTGTTGTAAGGAATCTGGATACTCTAGTTGATAATTCTTTATCATGTGACTATCATGTCTCCACAGTAGATCAGAAAGCCTTTTATCTGGCCCATCTGATTTCCAAAGGCATCTCCACTAGATACAAAGAGGTCTTAATTCCCCTTTACTCATATCTTATCAGACCCATTATTGAATATAATGCATCATTTGGCATGTATTTATCTAAACATATCACACAACTTGGGAGACCTCAGAGATTCATAACTTGAAAGATGAGTGGCTTTAAAAAATGTAGTTATCAGGAGAGACTGGCAGCCCTTTCTCTGTACTCACTTTATTACAGACACCTCTATCGAGATCTATGGCTAGCCTTTCATGCCATGAAAGATATAACCATATTTGATCTCCTATTCCTTCTCAGGACTAATGGTGCATCAAATACTTACTTAAAGAAACTAAACTTTCATCAGCAGGCAAGTGACACCTTGGTGTGATAGATTATTTTCCCAATGTATCCCTCACCACTTAAACAAATTTCCAGTACATGTCAAGCAGAGTAGTACCCTTGCTGTCTTCAAGGTAACTCTACATAATTGGATGGGGAGCCTCATATTCTGTTGTGTTATATCCTGTCTTTGTTGTCCTTGAGGCTAGAGGGAAATTTTGAGTAGGGTTATTTGGCTTGCCTTGAAATGGTTTACAGACCAATTGGATATTACTTGCCTATAACCTGTAATGTAATGTACATATGCAGAGGGTATGTGGTACTTTGCATGTCCTTAAGTGACTCTATATTTTCCATCTTTAGTTAAAGATTATATCTGGGCAGCCACAGTGGTGCAGCGGTTAGCATTGCCGCCTCACAACAAGAGGTTTTCCGGTTTGATCCTTCACTGGGGTGCCTTCTGTGCGGAGTGTGCATGTCCTCCCCTTTGGTCACGTGGGTTTCCTTCCACATCCCAAAGACATGCTGTAGGTGGATTGGACACTCTAAATTGGCCCTAGGTTTGAGTGCATGTGTGTGTGCCTTCTGTGGAAGGTTGGGTGCCGGGCTGGCAACTCCACACTGTAAAACTCCACTACCAATCATGAGCAGATAAGTGATCTGCTGTGGCAACCCGTAACCGGGAAAAGCTGAAAGAAGTTGTTAAAGGTTATATCCATTGGGCATATACATAATATAGTACTCACTACAGTACATTATTACCTTTCTTGAGATTACAGTGTCTATTTTATATCATCTGTTTATTTTATTTGAAAGATTATAGTACTTTTACTTATTTTATTTATGTAAAAGATTTTAGTACTTTTACTTATATGTACATTACATACCAAAAACAGATAACAGATTAAAGTGATCCCTGTGCTATACTGTTATATATATATATATTTTTTTAAATATTGCAAGTTTGTAGTTGATGATCTTCATATTGCTCACTACAGTAGCCTAAGCTATATGATTTATATCCTGCTTAGGATATAACAGCCTGCCAGCTTCCAAAGCTTCAGGGCACCTTCCACACACCCAAACCATTAGTCAGCTTGATCTGAACTGACTAAAAAGACATGTTTGGGCACCAAGCCCATTAGAGCTTTCCTGTCACTCAGAAGAGCCCACCTTTGCAGGCTTTTCTGGACTGATGGTTAGCTAAAACTGTTCCATTGCTGGGTAGATAAGTTCCCTTAAGGGAAAAACCTTGTACATTACTTTTGAGTTGTTTAAACATAGTTTATGTGAAAAAAGTAACTACTTTAATGCTACAGAAAAGTATTTTACTGACTGTCACATTACGTTTGTATTTTTAAATGGGAGTGCAATAATTGACTTTTCTGATTAAAAGTTGTTAAAAACTACTTTTTCTGTGGTGAAACTATGTATGTTATGTTGTCCTATCTCGCCTTCATTCTTACTGGTTGGGTTCGGAACAAATCCTCGGTTCCAACTCAGCCGCTTGCTAAAGCCTGAGGTCTTCCACTGGTTTTTGGCTGTATCCCTATCCCATCAGGCTGTAGTGCAACTCCTCAGATGTCATTTGCTGCTAAACAGATCACAGGCTTCCATCTTGACTCTGGCTAAGTGAACAGCTTTATACTAATTGTTCTCTTGATATTTCCTTATATTTCTATGGTTTTTATTGTTTTTATAGTTCTTATAGTAGTTATTTCTCTAAGTGTTATAGTTAGACAGTTTTGTTCTTTGCTGTGCGTTGTTGTTGGCCAATCGTTCCATTTGGCCTTGTTATCCCCTATCCCGGCTAACTGTTAGACCTGTTTATGTTAGAGGGCTAACTCTGTCCTTTTTAGTTAAAGGGCAGTCTTTTTCTGTGTGTATTTGCTTAGTGTTTGTTTTTTTTTTTCTTTAATAAGAGCATCTAGGATTTCAGGTGTTTCTGTATCTAGATGACTGGCTCCTAACTGCCACCACCAAGCACCTACTACTAGAGGTGACAGGCACCACGTTATCTCTCTCTTCTCGCCTAGGAATCACAATAAACTATGAAAAGTCTACCTTGTTGCCATCACAACGTATCGTATTTATAGGAGCAGACATAGATACTGTAAACATGATAGCAAAAATACCTGCATAAAGAGTTTCAGTTCTGAGGCAACAAGTCTTCAATCTTCTCTCCAGAACAAGAGTAAAGGTGAGAACAGTACTAAAATTTATGGGCACCATGGCAGCAGCTATAGTTTAGTTCCATTAGCTCGCATGCACATGAGAATTCTGCAATGGCTACTTCCCACTCAATGGTCTTTACAGGAGCTACCCATGTCTCACCAAATTTTGTTACATAGTCATGCAAGAAGGACCTTTGCTGGTGGCTCCACTCCACTCATGTAACTTCTGGTCAACCCTTCCTTCCACCACAGACGGTGGTGACAGTGAACACGGACGCTTCCCAAATAGGGTGGAGGAGCATTATCTCAGCTGGACAGTCCAAGGTATTTGGCAGGATGATGAAGCTCATTTGCATATGAATGTCTTAGAGATGAAAGTAGTGCTTCTGACATTGCAGGCACTCCAAGACTCTCTTCCACTAGGAACAATTGTGATACAGACAGACAACATGTCAGTTGTTTGGTACATAAACAAACAGGGTGGAACCATATATGGCAGTGGGCAATTTCCTGCCAATGCCTTCTTATAGAAATGCACATCCTGGGGAAATCCAATGTTATAGCAGACAAACTGAGCAGGTCAATTATCATGCCTCACGAGTGGTCTCTAAAACAAGAAGTAGTGGACAGGATCTTCCACAGATGGCGCCAGCCTTGCTGCGACCTTTTTGCCACCTCCATGAATGCCAAATGCAGCAGCTATTTTGCCATGATCCACCCTCTGGGGGAGTCACCAAGGGATGCACTTGTACATGATTGTCCCTTGGGACTCCTTTATGCTTTCCTTCCCTTTCCTCTGATTCCCAAGGCTCTTCAGAAAGCCAGCTCATTGGAAAGCAATCTAATTATCATCGCACCACACTGACCTCATAAGATTTGGTTCCCTTCCTTTGGCCTCACCTTCAGGGAGAGCTGTGGGTTCTGGACCCAGTTCCAGACCTCCTGACTCATACATCAGGAATGCTTCACCCATCTCTTCAGTCTCTCAAACTGACAGCTTGGCTGCTCCAGTTCTGAATATAGCCAGGCTTCCTACTCTCCCACACTCAGTAAAGCATATCTTAATATCTTCTCATAAGGCTTCGACCAGAAGATTATATATCAGCAAATGGAAGAGGTTTTCTTCATGGACAATGACAAAACATATTGACCCCTTTTCTGCTTCCATAGCTACTATTCTTGAATTTCTAGCCAAATTGTTTAATGAAGGCATTGCTGCAGTCACCATCTGAGTTCAACACGCAGCTATTTCTAATTTCCATATCAGCAATCTCTCCCCTAACCTGATGTCTCACAAACTATGTAAAACCTTTCTAAAGGATGCTGTTTCATTGAGGCCACCCATAAACATGCCTCTACCTCCATGGGACCTAAATTTTGTTCTAGCTTGTTTGATCCTTTCTGCATTTTTACGTACCTCATCTTGTGATCTAAAATTTATAACCTGGAAAACAGCTTTGTTGATTGCTATCACTTCTGCCAGAAGAGTTTCAGAATTGCAAGCATTGTGCCTCAAGCCACCTTATATAATTTTTCATAAAGACAGAGTCTCTCTTAGAACAAACCCATAATTTCTACCAAAAGTATGTTCTGAGTCAAACTTAAATCAATCTATTGAGTTATCAGTGTTCTTCCCAAACCATGGCAACAAGACAGAATATAAGCTTCACCAGCTAGATGTACATAGACAATTATGTTTTTTACTTACATAGGACAAAAGATTTCAGGAAATCTGATCAGTTATTTGTGTCATTTTCAGAAACAAAGGAAGGTGCCCCCATTTCTAAGGTCACACTCTTGAAATGGCTCCCAGATTGTATAACTTACATATATACATCTAACCCACTCCTCATTTCTTGATACACTGGAAAATATTAGGGTACCCTAATAATGGGTGATTTCAACTACCCCACCATTAACTGGGAAAACTACTCATGTACCAACTCTTTTGCTCAACGTTTTCTGGAATTCATAAATTCCAATGCCTTGGATCAACTTATCCACACCCCCACCAGGGCAGCAATATCCTAGACCTGGTCATTACCAACAAGGGTGACCAGTATTCCACACCAGAGGTCAATTCCTCATTGGCCAGATCCGACCACAAGCTAATCACCCTAGACATCCACATCCCACACCCACCCCCTCCATTACGGAAACCACCATAAAATATTTCTCCAAAGCCAACTTCACGCTTCTTAAGACTTAAGTGGCAAACTTCACGACACCCATGCAGACAGACAATAGAGGTATGACTGCTGAATCCTACACAAATGCACTTTATAAGCACTTACACGAGTGCATGGATCATGCTATCCCTAACACAACCAAGATGCTATCCTCCAAAAAAAGGAAGCCAATCTGGTGGTCTCCTGCAATAAACAAACTCTACAACAGAAGAAAGAAACTGCTGAAAAAAAGAGTAAAATCCCACGATTGGAGGAACTCCCTGGTCAGCCTCAGTCAGAAGCCGAGATCCCTCATAAAATCCTCCAAAGCTAGTTATGAAAACAAAATCACCACTGTTTTTAAAGACAACCACAAAACATTCTTTAGCTATGTCAAGAATCTCAATGGCAACACTCAGATCTGCTCTGAGTAACAGCACAATGGCACTAAATATACAGAACCAACTGATATTGCCAACAGTCTGGCAGATAGGTTCAGTGCTAACTTTACCCCCCCCCCCCACCCCCTAAAGGGCCCATCTCTATACCAGAAGAATGCAAGGTTTCTGTAATCATGGCTGCACAGGTAAAAAAAAACACTCTCCAAAGCCAAGAACACAGCATTCATGGGACCTGACAACATCCCAGACTGTGTTCTACATGAACTACAGAATGAACTGGCACCCCACCTAAGTACCATGTTCAATCATAGCCTCACCTCAGGCTTTGTGCCCACTGAATGGTGAACAGTGATGGTTATCCCACTCCACAAAGGGGGATCCACCACGGACACCAGGAACTACTGCCCCATTAGCCTGACAAGCCTGGTCTGCAAGGCCATGGAATGTATCTTCATGGAACTTACAAACAAAGACATTGCTAATCTCCAAACTCTGGACCCCACCCAGTTCGGGTTTGTAAAAGGCAGATCATGTCTCCTAAACCTTTTAGACTTCTTTGAAGCAGTCACCAAAGCTGTAGATGAGGGTAATGTGGTTCACACAGCCTATCTAGATCTCGTCAAGGCTTTTGACACCATCCCTCACTCTGGAATTACAGATAATCTCACTAAATTAAGTATAAATCTCTATGTCACAAGATGGGTTGCCAACTGGCTCACTGACAGAACCCACACTGTGAAAGTAGCAGACTCCAAATCCGACTTCTGTTATTGCCAAAGCTTGTTCCTCAGACCATTCAACATTTTCCTCAGATTCCCTCTAGCATTATCCATACAGCCACCATGGACCAGAGGTTAGCTGTATCCTCTGTGGCTATTGGCCCCCTCAGTTGGCAAGGGGGAACCACTTTTCTTGGCCAAGAGAGAAGGGGTAGGGAATGTACCACTGCTTAGTCAGAATGTTATGCCCATCCCTGAGGAAAAATGTTGCTAGCAATACCAGTTTTGTTTGCCCAAACTTTCCTGACAAAAAAGAGACAAAAACTAAGCATTTAAATTCTCCTCTATCGGTTTCTAATGACAATTAATAATTAATCGGGCTTGGCTCAAAGTCTTGTGCTGGCTATTGGCCATTTTTGTTAGGTGGCTTGTGGTAAAAGAGCAAAAGGACTCCTCTTTCCCTGAAGAGATTCAAGTTGTGGAACCTGAATGGGAATGTTAAAGGACAGATGTAGTTTTTTTTTTCTCCTCAGGTTTCTAATTCAGATTCTAAGAGTATGGTATCTGAATCTCACTGTGAGGGATTCACTTTCCCCTGAGACTCTTTCCAGAATGTGCCAGTGTTTTCATTGGGGAAACACTGATATTTCTCATTTCTTTAGAAAATACTACATATTGCAACAATGGAATTCCCAGAACCTTGACCCATCTTTGCAGTGCTGTCAACATTGGAGAATGTGTCTGTTACAGCTGTGGGTTTCCCTGACAGCCAACCTCCTAAGAAAGTAAACAGAATCTTCAAAGTGTCTCAGTCTTTCAAGTTTTTATACACTAATCCCAGACCTGACCCAGTAGCTATAGTTTTAGTTATTCTAGCTGCTGCTAAGCATTTTATTAATTCTAATCCTTCTCCTTCAGACAAGAATGGTAAAGCTATTGATAAGCTTGGTGAAGAAGCATATGCTTCTGTAACTTTGATTTGTAGTATTACGAATTCTCAGGCTCATATGATAACGTTTATACTAATTGTGGATGTCTGAGGAATGTTTTAGCTGCAGTTTCCTTTTGTGAGGGAAAGTCTGCTTTGTCTAGTCCAGCTTCTTCTTTTTATCAGGTCACTTCTCATTTCTGAAGTGTGTTTATGTTTCTGTAGATGCTTGCACGGGGGTTGCCATTGGTACTCTTGTGAGGAGATTTGCCTGACGGCATTCACAGATTTTCCCAGAGTATGTCAAAAAGGAAATTTTAAATTCATCTTTGTTTAGAGTTAGATAGTTTTTGGATCCACTGCTGCAGAGGTTATCAGAAAGTGTGATGAGAGAGGTAAGCTGATTCATGGAATTTCTCAGATTTTCAGCCCTCTTTTTCTAAATTTTCCAAGGGATTTTCTGCTTCCTTGTCCATTTTTGGCAATAAACAAAATAAACAGGTTCAGCAGACTGCTGTTAAGCAGATGTTTAAAAAGTAGTGGCAGGAAGTTTCCAAAAAGAAAGCTGGACACCCTGTCCCAGAACAAAGGACAGTCAAATAAGGCCGCATGAATGTTTAACAGACCTTGATGGTTGCCCTTCCACTCTGGAAGTCCCTTAAACCTTCCAGAAAGCATGAATCTCCATGTCTGTCGTTGGCAACAGACTGTTTCAGATAAATGTGCTCCGAAGCTGCTCTATTTAGGATACTGGTGGAAGTGGGAGAAAATTCTCCTTTCCAGGAGATTCCTCCTCATATTCTAGCCCAAACACTTCCCTTCCCTCTTTTCCTACATAATATGTTGTCTCATGGGGTAATAGAAGCAGTTCCTCCTTCTTAGGTGGGAAAAGCAATGTTAAGAATGTTTTTAGTGCCAAAGAAGGAAAATTCCCACAAACTATTTCTGGACCTTTCTTTCTGGAAACAGTTTGTGATCATGCTTAATTTCAAAATGTTTTCATTTCAGAATTTGTTACCCCTTCTTCCTCGTTTAAGTTGTTGGTAGCCTTAGATTTAAAAGATGATATCATCACATATCTATTCATCTATATTTTAGGTGTTTCTTACGAGTTTATCTGGATCACATTATCCGTTCTCTGCTTATCCTTTGGGATAGCCACTGCTCCATGAGTATTCACAAACTGTCTAGCTCTTTTCATAGCCCATTGCAGGCTACAGGTTATCCACATTTTTTTCAATATTTAGTTGACTTGGTTATCTTTGCAGAATCTTTTTCAAAGTGTCAGGAATCTCTCAATTTTGTAAGATATCTCCTACACATTCTGGTATTCCAAAAGAGCATTCAAAAGTTTTTTGTTCTTTTTTGACTCCATCACACATTATTGGTTTGCAGGTTAGAATTTCAGTACAATTCCACAGGAAAAAATAGATCGATATTTTGATCTCTTTCAGGGTTTTCCCAGAAGCATAGGTAGGGCAGGGTAAGAGGGTCAATGGCCCTAGGTGCAAAGTGTTGGAGGGTGTGGTTGGCCATATATATTCCTGATCAGTCTTCAGTGCTTTAGTGAATTTTAAAAGTCAGTATTGCATTTGTAGTCAAACCCGAGCACTGCAGAGTTCCATGTGTTTTCTGAACTACAGCAAATGTTTGCAACATTTGTACCAAACAGTTTCCTACAGTTTAAAAAGAAAAAAATTATAATGTGCTAAATTTGTGGGAAAAGGTTCTGGGGCCTAAATGCAGGGTGCGGGAGTATTGTGCATCTGCCACCTGGTTGGCGTGGATCTGCAATGTTGCCATCAGCTTATTATAGTAAAGTGTAGTTTTTTTTTTTTTTTGGTCTCCATATGAAGAACTGAGGGGGTGTCTGAATCTAGTTTTCCCATTCTCCATTCATGCTTCAAAGCAAAGTGATAAGCTTGGAGAGCAGTATCAAGGGGAATAAAAGTGCACGGTCTCTGGAACATGAAGGTCAGACAAGAGCTCATAAACATGAAAGAGATAGTAGTTCTTACAAAGGCTTTCAACTCTGTGAATCATTTGTGATCCACAAAACCTCTTAAAGTAATTACAGACAATACTACAGTGATGTGGCAAATATATAAGAAAGGTGGAATCAGATCTTACCCCCTTTGTAGACTAACCATGTTAGCATGGGCTATAGCTTTCCAGCATAATCTCACTCTGCAGGCATCAAAACTGTGTGGCAGACAGGTTGATCAGGACAAAGGTAGACCCTCATGAATGAGAATTATATTTCTTTGAAGATTTGATCCATTTATGTGGAATTCCACAAGTAGACCTTTATGCCTCCTCTCTGTACAATCACCTGGCAAAATACTGTTCCACGACTCCATGCTTGAAGGCATGGAAGGCGCACCCCTTTTCTTTTCCTTTCTTTTATTTTCTTTTCTTTTCCTTGATCAGGTATGTTCCTGTATGCTCTTCCACCCTTTCCACTGATATCCAGAGTGCATCTAGAGTGCTTCTAAAGATTTAGACTGAATCACCAAATATTATTTTGGTGACTTTTTTCTGGCCCAGGCTAAAGTGGTTCTTTCTTCTTTTGGAATTGAACAGGGGCAATTACCTCAAGCTTTCTCACAGACTGGGTTTACCCACATAAGAACAAGGAACTTTGATACATCCAAACCCCAAACAACTACAACAAACTGCCTGGATGATAGGGTCTTAATACCTTTTAGGTACCTGATGTCGTAGGCCATGCAACAAGTACTAATGGAGGTAAGCAAACCTGCTACTAGAACATTATATATAAGCAAATGTAAAAGGTTTTCTAGTTGGTGCCAGCAAAACAACCAGAGCCCATTTAGGGCTTGTATTTTCCTGGATTTACAGTATTTCTGTACAGTACTATCCTATGGCAAGTCCTATTACTTGATCAAAGTTTATTTCAGCATGTCTGCCAGGGATCCCCCTCTTTCAGTGTATTCTCAAGTGAAATGTTTTTGAAAGGGGTGCTACATAAGAAGCCTTCCAGAAAACCAGTAGCTCCTCTTTTGGGATCTTAATTTTTTGTTAGAAAAGCTAACACTTGTTACATTTGATTCAGCACATCTGGCTTACTTGAGGTTTGCAACATGGAAAACCAGTTTTGCTGATTACTCTGACGTCTGCAAGAAGAGTATCTGAGTTGCAAGCTCTTGTGGTGGGTTAGCCTTATCTCATATTTCACAGAGATAGGAATTCTTCAAGAACTAATCTCTGTTTTATGCCTAATGTGGTATCTGAGTTTACTTCTAAGTCACGTTATCTAGCCCCCTGTTTTCTTTCCAGAACCATAAAATGAGGAAGAAAGGATTCTTCATAGCTTGAATGCTTACAGACATCTTTGGTACTATTTTGATAAAACTAAATGTTTCAGAACTTCTGATCTGTTGTTCTTTTTTGTAAAGGTAAGAAAAAGAGACAATCTGTGTCAAAGCAGACAATTTCCAAATGGCTTTCTGACTTTATTTCTGTTAAAGTGTGGAGAAAAGTGTTCCTGCACTCATTGTTATAACATGAATCCAACAAATTTGTCTTCAAGCTGGAAAGGCATATGTATGTGCGCATAGAATATTTATATCAGATTGTGGGAGAGTATGAAACTACTCAGTCTTAGAATTCTGAGTGTAACATTATGCACCTATATTTGGTTGTCTTGTATATATAGAGATGTTTTTTTTTCTTTTTTTGCAAAATAATTTCCAGACTTGATCACACAAATGTTTTCATGGGGAGCTGCAGTAACTGAAGGTGATTTCTTCTTTCAGTGTTTACAAGAGGGCTGTGGTATCTACTATTTGCAATAGTGGAAGTAGTGAAGAGTTTCTTCTACACTGGATAATGACTCAAGTGGTTTCCATTTTGCAAATTTTAAGAGCATTTTATTGGTTGAAAGGGTGTTAGTTTTATTTATAATTTACAATGTTATTTGTAACCGACTGTGTTGAAGTAGGTTTGATTGCTTTCTGGTGTGCCTTCACTGGATGATGGTAAATGAGAACATCAGCTAGCATTCCAGTTGCTAAAATATTGCTAGGGTCCATTAAAATCTATCCCATTTTTAATTTTTATTTCATATTATCTTAGGAAGACTTGAATAATTTAGGAGCACTACTGAACTAAATACATTTATAGTTGGATGGGTAAATATATTATCTGATGTTGTCAATTTTCATTTTATCCTCAACTTGTGGGTTCGGTTCCAATCCTCAGAAGTGACTCAGCCGCTACAGTAGCTCATGGGGACCAAAAACTGTAGAGCTCATCCCTTACCCACAATGCACATACCCTAATTACTTCAAATCTCATTTGCCGCTTTGCAAGTTGGATGTGGTGCCATTTCTGTCAAGGCAGATAAGTGATTTTCTTCTATTATAAGTCTTACATTCTTCTTTCTTTATTAAAAACTCCTTACCTTTTCATACATTTGTACTCTTTGATGCTATTGCTAGTATTCCCATTTTTCTAAACCTATCTTTCCATCTTCTACACTTTCGTGTAGCTCGTAGATATCATTGTTGATATCTTCTCTCTTTCTATCTCCTTTACACTTTGTGTAGCCTTTAAATATCATAGTTGATATTTCCCTCCTTTAAAAAAAAAAGTGCTTCTGCTATTTTACTATTTACCTTCCTTTCTTTGAAC
The DNA here is from genome assembly GCF_019279795.1 of Protopterus annectens. NCBI lineage: Eukaryota > Metazoa > Chordata > Ceratodontiformes > Protopteridae > Protopterus > Protopterus annectens. Next base: position 465,255,687 of record NC_056747.1, read on the forward strand.
CTTCTAAGGGGAACACATGTGGTGCATGTAGTTGCTTCAATGGTGGATAAAGAAAAAGGCCCAGAGGGCTTTAAGCACTATGAGAAATGTGGTCACAAAATTCCCCACTCTGACTCACATTCTATGTGCGTTTATTGTTTGGGACTCCTCCATCTTCAGGAGGACTGCTCCATTTGCCATTTCTTTAGTCATCACCCTGTCATTGAGAGAAAGAATAACTTGATTCTGAAAAGATGTCTTCCCTCCTTTTTTGGGGAGGCCATATCTGGAACTTCCTTATCTAAAGAGAGACAAAAAGTTAAATTGGATGTATCTAGTCCTGCATCTTCTTCCTTCTCAAAGGTCTCAGACAAGGCTAAGAAAGGAAGTTCTTCAACTCTGACTTCTCCATCGGTTCTGAGTTCAAAGAAAGCAAGAGTATTGGTTCCATCTTCTCTTTCGGATCTGACAGCTAAATTGTCCAAGCCTTCCACTCAGTCATTGGATCTGACCTTATCTTTGGTTATGATATGGCAGGAAAAGAGACATGTTTCAGTGCCGATTTCTTCAGATCCGATGACTCAAATCAAAGATTCATTGTCTACTACAATTTTCTTACCTAGGATTGGATATTCATCTAAATCCCAGGCAGACTTCCTTCTCCCTTTTTGGAGAGACCCAGATCTCCATCTGTCTTGTCCACCATTTTTCCAGACATCTTACTGAAGATGATGTGAGAGATTGGTGAGGAAAATTCTCTGGGTGGATGGTGTGAGAGGTACCACCTCGGTTCCTACCTCATGGGTTAGGGTCTTCACTCTTCAACAACTCCACTAATTCTGCTTCTGACTTCCCAGAAGCTTCAGAGTCCATTGCTCTGAGCTGTCAGGTACCGACTATGTCAGATCCAAAGATATCCTCACCTTTGCATCTGATGATTGCTCTGAATTCATTTGGAACTGGAGACCTTTCAGAGCCGTATCTGTCCTGTTGGTCTGAGGGGTTGGACTCAACTCCTGTTTTTTTGGAGCTGTCTCTGTACCTCAGTGCTTCGGCGTGGATCAGCTATGTTCCAGTTTCTGCCTCGGGAGGTATCTCCACAGGGCAGGGAGGCACCACAGCTCAGAGGTCTGCCCTCTCGGATCTGGGATCCTTTCCTTCTCTGGCTGGATCTGCTTTTGAGGCTATGGAGAGAGCCATGGCTGTTGTCAGTCACTAGGTTGGTCCCTTCCCTCTTGGAACAGCCATCTCTGTTGCAGTTTTGTTCAGAGCCTCAACCTTTGCCTCCACCAGGTCAGCGAGTACCAAAGTCTCAGGTTTCCCAGTAGGGTGTCCCCTGTTCTTGTGATACCTCCCCAGAACACCCCACTGAGGAGGTCCCTAGGAAGAAGAAGCACAAGAAGAAGCACTTGAATTTTCTGGAAGAATCTATCACAGAAGACATTGATTTCAGTGAGGGTGAAGGATCCCCATGATCACCTCCTGATGATGTCTTATTTGAAGACATCCTAAAAGTCCTTAAGCCGAGGTGATTGGAAGTCCACCAATCCTTCAGCTGAGGAAACAGTGTACCTGTAGGGCATTGGTACCCACCCTTCTACTTCCTGGGTCATTCCACCCGCCAATTAGCTCATTGAGTTGATCTCTTGGTGGGCATGGAAGGCCCCTGATTCCACTGAACTGATTCCCTAGAGACATACCTCTCAACCTGGAATCATCAAAAATCTGGTCAAGGCCCATGAAACATAGGTACAAATCTGTACGCTGATTAACATCTTATTTGTATACATAATTACGTAACCCCACCCACTCCAATGGAATTGTGGGATATCAACTTTCAAACGCAAACTGAAGAACAGACAACCAAAATATGGCACCACTGACCCCCTGCAGTCATTCCAATGTCCCATTACCTGGCGATTTTGCCCCATTTACCATAAACACTGTGTGCATACTGCTTTACTTCTACAATGATTATTTGGATTTTATTTTGACATCTGCTAAACAAAGCAGTACTGTTTCAATAAAAATAGACTTGGCATTAAAACTTCTTTGCCCTTGAAACTCACAATCATTGAAATAGCATTGAAACCCACACCACATCCAAAGAAAATGCATCTGGCCAGTGGTGGATAAAGATTACCTTTGAGCCATTTTCAAATCATTGGCCCCTTGCACACAAAACAAGAAACATATATGTGTTCTTTTCTTTGGTACACCTTCCTAATGTGATTAAGTTATATTCCTTGTATGATACAACACACTTATTAGAGTGCATTTTAAATTTATTGTTTGAACATTTTTCCAGTAGGCTGTACTGTAGGCAATGAAACAAAATGCATGAACCAATAATGACAAAACTGCCCAATTCAGAACATTTCCATCATAAAAGCCTACTTCCACACCCACACTATAAATAGAATGACAGTAGTGTAAGCCATAGGCATCTTGCACAGCTTCTCGCACTTATTTTCAAGTTCAGGGTTTTTTTTTGGGGGGGGTGGGCAAAAGGTTAAAAACCAGGGACACATTTTAACCATTACTTGTATAATTTTGGAAAGTTGAACACAAAAGGCTGTAAACCGCAAATGCCACTCTCCGAAGAAAGACAATATGGCTGTATCGTAGAAAAAGCACTTTAATCAAACAGTATGAATGAAACAGATAAAAGTTAAGTGCTTTTCATCCCACCTAGTTGTGGGACTTCTTCAGACAAAGAACCTTACAACAACTGCAGTTTATATCCTGGTGCAGTGGTGCCGCGATTACAAACACCACAGCTGATTTTAATGCTCATTAAGCATTAAGTAGGTTAGACTGACAAATAAAAACATGTTTACCATTAAAACAGTTGAACCTAGTATTTGCTTAACATAAACAAAAACAGATCAGAAACCATTGAAATGGTATAAATATTTTAACAATGTTTTAAAAATGTTTAAAAACGTTTGACGTATATTTTATATACGTTAACGGCAGTGGATCTATGATAAAGAAAATAGCGAATCCAGTGAATACATTTAAAACACATATATTAACAGTGGGCAAAAACCTTGTTTAACGAACATGAACCTAGTATACCTTGGTATGTATAAAACACATAAACCTAGTATACGTAGTATGTATAAAAAAGAGAGGGGGGGGAGCAATTACAAACACCACAGCTGGTTTTAATGCTCATTAAACATTAGGTAGTTTAAACTGACAAATAAAACTATGTTTACCATTAAAACAGTCAAATCTAGTACTTGCCTAACATAAACAGAAACAAATCATAAACCATTGAAATGGAATAAATATTTTACCACTGTTTTAAAAATATTTAAAAACTTTGACGTATACTTTGTATACGTTAACGGCAGTGGATCTATTAAAACATTGGTAAAATATTTATTCCATTTCAGTGGTTTATAATTTGTTTCTGTTTATGTTAGGCAAGTACTAGGTTTGACTGTTTTAATGGTAAACATAGCTTTGTCAGTTTAAACTACCTAATGTTTAATGAGCATTAAAACCAGCTGTGGTGTTTGTAATTGCTCCCCCCTCTCTTTTTTATACATACTATGTATACTAGGTTTATGTGTTTTATACATACCAAGGTACACTAGGTTCATGTTCGTTAAACAAGGTTTTTGCCCATTGTTAATATATATGTTTTAAATGTATTTACTGGATTCGCTATTTTCATTATCATAGAGCCACTGCCATTAACGTATATAAAATATACGTCAAAAGTTTTTAAACATTTTTAAAACATTATTAAAATAGTTATACCATTTCAATGGTTTCTGATCTGTTTTTGTTTATGTTAAGCAAATACTAGGTTCAACTATTTTAATGGTAAACATGGTTTTATTTGTCAGTCTAAACTACTTAATGCTTAATGAGCATTAAAATCAGCTGTGGTGTTTGTAATCGCTGCACCACTGCACCAGGATATAAACTGTAGTTGTTGCAAGGTTCTTTGTCTGAAAAAGTCCCACAAATAGGTGGGATGAAAAGCGCTTAAATTTTATCTGTTTCATTCATACTGTTTGATTAAAATGTTTTTTCTATGATACAGCCATGCCGTCTTTCTTCGGAGAGTGGCATTTGCAGTTTACAGCCTTTTGTCTTCATCTGTTTCATTTGTTTGTTTTTCGAGTTCATAATTTTGGAAAGTTGCTAGAATAAAATGTTGTGTTACCACCATGCATTTCACTGGCAAGTCTTGAACCCAAGACCCTATGCACTACAGTCAGAGCAACATACCACTATGCCAAATCAGCAGTTTCCTAAAAAAATAGGAAGACTGAAACTTAATGGCTATCATTTAATGAATTCAGTTCTCACTTCTCACCATAGCTCTCAACCTCGTAGCACAAAAAAAACCTGGACAAAGCCAATATGGGGGAATACAAATTCAGTTCTCACTTCTCACTCACCATAGTTCTCAACTCTTAGCACAAAAAAATGGACAAACAACAAAGCCAATAATGGGTGAATACAAATTCTGTTCTCACTTCCCACCATAGCTCTTCTCAACTCTTAGCACAACAAATCTGGACAAAGCTCAGAAATGGTGGTGGCTAGAGACTTTAGGCTCTTTCGGTACAGGGTTTGAGCCTGAAATACCTCTAGCCAACAGGTGTATAACATGGGGGCATTTTCACTCACACACACACACACACACACACACACACACACACACACGCACAAATATCAGAGACAGCTGATAACTTCCATGACACCCCTATCCCCTACACCTTTTAACTTATCACTAAAATATTTTGGACAAAGTCAGTAATAATTAATTTTAACAAAGACCTAAAATCAGCATGACAAGATTAGCATTCAAATTCATTTTCTGAAAGATACAAAGTCTGAAAGCCAAGTGATTTCACTCATCAGTAATGTATAAAAAACACCAATTTTATGAGGAACAGACCAAAAATATGAAGAAAAACATGGTCATTCTCCAAATTTTTGAAAAGATAGGATACATGCTACAGTGCATCTATTTATTTTGAGAGACCACAGTTGAACACTTATATGCCCCCACAAAAAATATCAAAATATGATTAAATATGGCATATGGAGATAATTCACTGCTTACGTACCTCCCATACATATAGTCACACATACACACACACACACACACACACACACACACACACTAATCCAAACCTGGCTGCATGAACAGCTGTTCATGCATTTGTACTCCAAAACGGCTGTTCATGCATTTGTAATCCAAACTTGGCTGCATGAACAGCTGTTCATGCATTTGTACTCCAAAACGGCTGTTCATGCATTTGTAATTCAAACCGAGCATCCAGAGTGCTACTGCTGTCCAAATCAAATGAACGGCCTGAATTCCCTGTTTCAAAGTGAGATTGCTGCTGCTGTCCAAAACAAGTGAATGAGTGAGTGCTGTCCAAATCAAACAAATGGCCTGAATTCCCTGTTTCAAAGTGAAATTTCCCGCTTGCATTTGCATTTGCTGCCAGACCAGCCGGAAATGACAATGTGTGCTCCTTGAGCTCAATTCTGACTGGCTGGTAGCCCTGACAGAGCTGACATCATCACGCAAGTGATGACGTCAACTCCGACAGCACGATATTTGAAAAAATTTAAAAAATAAATGAAAAAAATCAGAAATGAAGGATTGCCACTCGGGAATCATGGCACCCCTTCATTTGGACCCCAAAACTTGGTAAAAAATGAGTAATTTGGTATGGTTGAGAGGTATGCCCAGAGACCTGACAAAATTATCACTACCACCTGGACAAAAGGTTTGCCTGTGGATGCCATGGTCATGGTGGTAGCCACAAAAAAGGAACTAGCAGAGGAAAGTTCCTCTATCCATTCCCCCAACAAGGAGTCTTGGATGATGGATAGATTTTGGAAGTGAGTTTATGCATCAACTAACTTTGCACTGCGGTTCTTGAACTACCCGGCACACTTCCCTAGACTTCAAAGGGATTTGATTAAACAACTTTCAGATACCCTCTCAGGAGCCATTTCTGAAGAGGTTCTGGAGTCAATTATCTCCCAGTTGGCCACCCTAAATTCAATTTCTAATTCTTCTATAAGGCTCATTTCCCATGTAGCCAAAGAAATGACCAAAGCAACAGGTTCAGGCACTGCCATAAGGACACACGCTTGGATGCACTTGTGTGATTTTGCAGAGCCCTTTAAGTCTTCACTCGTCAGTGCTTCCTTTGACGGCATTTCTTTGTTTGGCTGCAAATTTAAAGATACATTAACCAGCTGTGAGATAGATGGGAAAACCCTTTCTGCTGTGGGTGTAGGTTTTTCCACTCTGTAAAGAATCGATGCAATGGTGGAAAAATGTAGCTCAGGAAATCCTAAGGGTCTTCTCAGGACACACTTGGTGGTGGTTCCCCCAAGAGCAGAGGGAGGAACCTCTAATGGGAGATGCTGCCCTTGTGGCAGAGGGAGCACACAAAACCAAGGGTTTCAGACATTTTTTTCTTTGTAAACCCTTTCAGTGCTCCTGAAAAAGCCCAATTGTCCCCCTCTGGAGACAGTCGGGGGTTGCTGGTCCCTGCATCAAGAGAGCCTGGCTTCAAATAACTTCCAATATATGGCTGCAGAGCATTATATCCAGAGATTATATTATACCATTTTCCCTTCCTCACATCCACTTACAAAAAATCTCAGATGTTCCACCCAGTCAAAGGGAACAAACAGCAATACAAATACAAAAGCTGCTTAAAAAAAGAGTCATTCAGGAAGTCCCACCAGACCAGAAAGAATCTGGAATTTATTCAAGGTTCATTTTAGTGCCAAAAAAGACAGGGGACTGGAGACCAATGTTGGATCTCAGCAAATTAAACAAATCTGTTTGGCAAACCAAATTCCGGATGGTCATGGTTCAGTCCATTCTTCCTTTTTTGAAACAGGGTGACTGAATACGCTCAAAGGACCTACAGGATGTTTTCTAGCACATAAAGATGCAAAGATGACCCAGAATATTCTTGCATTTCTGGCTGGGAGCCAGTCACTACCAATGTAGAGTACTGTCCTTTGGCCTCACCACAACCTCCAGGGTGGTCACCAAGTGCATGGCAGAAGTAGCAGCTCACTTAAGACTGCAAGGATTCTGAGTGTTTCTATATTTGAATGACTGGCTTATCACCACCATGACCAGACATCGACTGCTAGAGGCAAGAGAAAAGGTTTTTCAAACATGCTCTTCCGCTAAGCATAATCATAAATTATTCAAAATTTCATCTGGAACCAAAACAAACACTGGATTTCATAGGGGCTTCCTTAAACACAAAGATCACAATTGCCTCCCTTCCCTCTCAAAAACTGGCAACAATCCATTTTCAAGTCAGGAAAATAATCAACAGCAAGAGTGTCCCAGCAAGATTAGTTCTTCAGGCATTGGGGTCAATAGCAGCATCAATAACACTTGTCCCCTTGGCCAGATCATAGGAGATTACTAGGCTCATGGCCCTGGGGCTCTTACAAGCCTAGCAAAGAGTTTGTCCCCAAAAAAGAAACCTCATTCAGCACCTGTCACCCCTGTCAATCTTGTGGTTTCCCATCCACTCATCAAGGTTGTGCTTGAAGAGGGTCAGTGAGGTACTTTGTTTGACATGCATGGGAAGTCTATTCCAGAGACGGGGCAGCCTCTGGGAGACAAACCTGTCTCTCCAGCAGGTTTTGTTGATGTTGCATATTACATTTAGGCCTATCAAGTGGGTAATATACGAGGAGTTAAACTTATGGATAAGGAACATCTCTAGTAGGGCAGGGTCTGATATTGCCTTGTAGGCGAGACACAGATCACCTCTGAGCAATCTGTATGATACAGAGTAAAGTGATAGTGATTTGAGCCTGTCCACATAGGCCATTTATTCTATTTGTGAGGTATTTCTGTGGCCTTTCCAGTTGGTGCAGGTGTTTGGAGAGGTACATGCCAAACAGGGTGTTATACTTAATCAAAGGTCTAAAGAGGGAGGAGTACAGAGAGGTAATAACCTCCTTTTTTCTGGATGCAATCCCTTTACTTATGAGATGAGCCAAGTAAAAGGCTTTTCTGACCACTGCTGCCACATCATGGTCAAATGTGAGATTGTTGTCAACCCGAGTACCCAGGTCTATCACCACAGGTTGTGTGCTTAGGGGGTTGCCGTTGATGTGGTAATCAGTAGAGGCCATGTTTTTACCGAACAGTATGATAATACATTTTTTGTGTTTAATTTAAGGCCATGACTTTGGCACCAGTTATTTGTAGCTGTAAGACCCTCTTGCAGTATGTTAACATCATTTCACAGGAGAATTTTATAATGGCTGCTTGCAACACAATGATCCATTATTTATCAACCAATGTCATCACCAATTATAATCACCAGTATCTTCAAGACAGATCTTACATGGTGGATTCAATTGGATAAAATTCTGCAAGGTCATCCTTTCATTCCCCTGCAGCCCAAGACCACAGTGACCACGGACACTTCGTAACTAGGGTGGGGGGCATTGTCTGGGTAGGAATATTCAAGGCACTTGGTCCCCAGTAGAAGCCAATTTGCACATCAACGTCCTAGAGATGACAGGAGTGCTTTTAGCTTTTCAGGCCTTTCAAGATGCTCTTCCCTTGGGAATGATTGCAATTGAAACGGATATCATGTCAGTGGTTTGGTACATCAACAAACAAGGAGGAACCAGATTATATCCATTATGTCGAGAAGCTCTCAGAGTGTGGCAGTTGATGTTCTCATCCAACCTTTTTCTCATAGCAACACACATTCTGGGGAAAACCAATGTGATAACAGAAAAATTGAGCAAGTGCATACTTTTACCTCACAAATGGTCCCTCAATCAGAAAGTATTGGAAAGGATACTCCAAAGATGGGGTCAGCCATGCTGTAATCTATTTGCCTCTCCCCTAAACAGCAAGTGCAGCAACTTTTTTTGCCCTGACTCCCCCCCCCCCAGTGGGGGAGTTGCCAAGGAATGCTCTTTTTCACAACTGGACCCATTTTCCTATACAACTTTCCACCAGTTCCATTAATTCACAAATTCCTACAAAAAGCAATCTTTGAAGAGTACAGTTATCCTCATTGCACCTTATTGGCCAAAACAGATTTGGTTCCCCTTCCTTTGGCCTCACTTAATTAGACAGCCTTGGATTTTGGATCTACTGCCAGATCTCCTGTCTTACCCAACAGGCATGGCTCATCCAGACATTCCAAATCTCAAGCTGAGAGCTTGGTTTCTCTAATTCCATTAGTTGCCAGACAACCTATGCTCTCTTTCCATAAGCCTTCTGCTTAAAAGTTTTAGTCTAGTAAATGGAAGAGATTTGCATATGGGGCACTCCAGGCTGACACTGAACCTTTTTCGGCTCCAATTCATGACATTCTCCATTTTTTTAGATGTGCTTTTCAATGAAGGAGCTTCAACTTTCACAGTCAGAGTACAATTAGCAGCTATATCCAAGTTTCACATTGGCTTTCATGGCTCTTCATTTGCTTCTCACAAGCTTTGTAAAGCTTTTTTGAAGGGTACTATTATTTTAAAGCCCCCTTACAAAGATCCTGCTCCTCCTTGGGACCTGAATTTGGGGTTGCAAACAGTCACTCAATTTCCTTTTGACCCTGCAAATGAGTGTAATATTACTTTTCTGACTTGGAAAACAGTTTTCTTGGTGGCGGTAACTTTTGCAAGAATTTCAGAGATTCAATGTTTGTCTTCTAAAACTTCATATGTAATTTTTCACAAAGATAGAGTCTCGCTCAGGACCAACCCCTCTTTCCTACCAAAGGTGGTTTTAGAGACCAGTTAACCTGCTAGTATTCTTCCCCAGCTTCTCTAACAAAGGTGAATATTGCTTACATTTGCTGGATTTTCATAGATAATTAAGATTTCATCTTCATAGTACAAAAGATTTCATTAAGTCAGATCAATTATTTGCCTCCTTCTTGTATACCATACTGGGAAAACCTGTAACTAAAGTAACTTTAGCCAGAAGGCTCATTAACTGTATCTCATTCATTTATACCAAATTGGGCGTTTCCTTACCAAAACCCTTGTGAGCCCATTCAACCAGGGCTGTAGCTAGAACTTCCATGGATGACATCAGTGCAGCAGCAACTTGGGCTACTACCCATACCTTTATTACTCATTACAAATTGGATCTGGTCTTCAGGGGTAGAGCATCATTTGGCTCAATGGTGCTCAGGAACATCCTTCCTTAAGTCCACCCAGGATATAAAGTAGCCGGGGACTGTGTCCTACAGATTAAGGATAGAATGACAATTGACAATATCAGATAAAAAAGTTATGTACTCACCATAATGTTCCATCTGTGTTGTTCATTTTCATTCTTCCTCAACTCCCCACCCACCAACCCCCTGCCCTTGACTTCTGGAAGAACAGGTAATATATAAAATATTACCTCTTTTCTGGTATACAGTTACAGTTCCAGATATAGTCTCCATGAAACTACTTATCTTTTCTATCAGCAAACTCGATCTGAGGTAATTAGGATAAGTGCATTGTGGGTAAGGGATGAGCTCAAGAGCTTTTGGTCCCCACAAGCTATCGTAGCAGCTGAGTCAGTTCCGTGGATCAGAACTGAACCTATAGGTTGAGGAAGAATGAAAATGGACAACACAGATGGAATGTTTGAGTTTTATCCCACTGGATTTTAGCATAATCTGCTATTATACACATTTAACAATCTTGTCACTAAGCATACATTGTAGAATTTCTTCTAGGACTGAGTTGTTGTGTTTGGTTTAAGTAAATAGACATATAATTCTAAAATGTTGGCAGTATTTATTTGGCTGGTTATTATCAGGATTTCATATTTATTAGATTCTACACGGTGCTTGGAGTTAAGTTACCAGCTTGGTGGTAGTCTGTGCAGCATTGCAGCCTCTCTTGCACTTCTGTAGATTTTGTAGAATTGATTTTCAATTTCAGAATTGAATTTTGCAAATGTTTTCCATGTTTCACTTAAGATATCTTAATATAGAAGGTTAAGTATGTTTTGTCCATGCACAGAATGGCATCTCTGTTATTACACATAGTCTTGACAGTTTAGATATATTAATTTAACATTATGGTAATTTTGTTTAACTGAAATGGCCTTTCTGAATTGCATTGCTCCACTCTTAGTTTGTATATTACCAGATTTTACAGTTCAAATTTTGCAGAGCGAAAAATACGTAGTAACCTTAGATATGAAGTTGTTAATTTTCATGTTATTCTCAATGGATGGATTTGGTTTTGATCCCTCAGAACTGACTCGGCCGCTTGCTAAAGCGCGTGGTAATCAAAAACTCTCGAGCTTCCCTGTCTACCTACAATGCAACTGGTTCATTACCTCAGATCTCGTTTGCCGCTATAGGCTTTAGACATGTTTTTTTGCCTACTCTTGAGCATTCCAAATAAGTTTTTCTTCTATAATCTTCTGTAATCTTCTATATAGTATTCTCTTCCTGTTTTTAGTCAAATTTTGCCTTTCTGCATCTATTGTAACCCTTTTTGCTGTTTACCTCCTTTTCTTTGTACTTGTGTACTTCTTAAGTACTATTGCTAGTACTTTACCCTCTGCCATTCAGTAGCTCCCTTTTTACCATTGTTGGTATTCCCCTTTTCATCTATCTTTTCAGGTCTATATTAAGTCAGTGAAACGGCATTACAGCGAATGCCGTTTCGCCGACACATATACAACGAAAGCTGACAACAGCGAAACTCCAGGTCACCGATTTTTTTCCCTGGGAAAAAAATCAGTAGACCAACAAAACACAACACACCACATAAAACAATGTAGAATGGGGGGCTTTGCCCCCCACACATCCCGATGTGGGGGGGGTTGTGCCCCCCCACCCCTTAACTATATATACCAGCTCCGAGATCGCACTACTGTGGGATGAAGAGCAATGCCACAGCTCAGGCCAAGCGATTTTTTCCCTGGCAGCTGACCTGAGCTATCACTGTTATCAGCTTTTGTTCTATATGTTTCGGCAAAATGGCTTTCTCTGTAATGCAGTTTCACTGACTTAATTTAGACCCATCATTTCACTATCCCTGCCTATCTTAGTTGTGTGTGTGTGAATCATTGCATGCATTTGGATTGTGGCTCTTCTGCTTTCCCACTTTACTGTGGCAGAGAAAAGCAAGGAGAAAGAAAAAAACCCTACTAGTTTAAGAGATGTGCGAAGTGCTTCTACAAGATCCCCTTCTCAGACCAGCACTCGCTTTGTGTTTTCTGTCTAGGACCTCTCCATTTACAAGAAGACTTCCCCATTTGTCATTCTTTTAGCCATCAGGCTCTGGTAGAGTGTGAAAACAAACTGATTCTGAAGTGACTGTTACCCTCTTCCTTCGGTGAGGCCATTTCTGGGTCATTGTCCAAGGTTCCTTCTGAATACAAATCAAGATCTTCTAAGTCAAGTCCGGCTTCCTTAACCTCCTATTCCAAGTCTTCAGAGGCAAAGAAATGGAGTTCATCGGTGCCGATACCATTGTCGGCTCCAAATTCAGTTCCACCTTTTTCATCGGAATCAACAACACAACTGACGGTACCAACAGTTTCTTCAGTACTGCCTTCAGGAAAGACTTTTCCTTTGACACCATCTTCATCAGTGCAGACTATGGTATTCATCACAATGCCTAGGGCCAGGTATTCCCCATCCATTGACCTTTTCCCAAATAGGCTACCTTCCCCTTTCCTGAACTTTGTCCTCTTCCTCATCAAAATACACCCCCAGAAGTTTCTGTGAAGAAGAGCTGGAAGAGTGGTGAGGAAGATACTTTGGGCACAAGGAGTTACTGGTTCTTCTAGGCCTTCTCTCCTGATGGGCCAGGGTCCTTCTACTTCCACCCCTCCAAGCACCTTCCCTCCTCTGACTTCTCAGGTAAGTTCAGAGCCCTTGGTTCCAAGTTGTCCAGTGCTGACTGGCTCAGTTCCTAAGCTGTCTTCTTCATTAGTGCTGATTCTGTCCCTGAGTTCTCCGACTCACTCAGAACCAGAGACCACCCAGAGCCATACCTGTCCTGTCAGCCCTGAGGAGTTTGAGTCAACCTAAAATTTTTCAGTGTCATCTCTTCTCCTTGGAGAAGGATCAACTTGTCTCAGGCTTCTACCTCAGGGGGCATCTGCCCCAGTTGGGGGGAGACTGTGGTACCAAGGTCTGCTTTTTTGGGCCCAGACTCCATTTTTCAAGGCAATGGAGAGGGCCTTGTCTATCACAAGACAACAGTCAGTTTCACCCTCCTTGGAACAGCCTTCCAAGTCATTCCTTGCACCAGAGTCTCATCCACTCCATCCAGCTGGACAGTGGATGTCAAGGCCTCAGGAACACCCACATTTAGGAACATCCTCTTCCAATACCTCCTCAGAGCATCCATGGAGGAGGATCATTGGAAGAGAAAGTGCAGGACGAAACACATTGATTTCCATGCAAAATCATACACTGAGGACACTGATTTCAAGGAAGGTGAAGGATCCCCATGATCACCTCCTGATGATGTCTCATTTGGAGTCATCCTGGAAATTTTGAAACAGAGAGGTGTTTGGCATTCCAACAATCCCATGTCTGATTAATCTCTGTACATACAGGCTTTTGGCACCTGACCAGCTACCTGATGGGTGACCCCACCTGCTGATGAGCTCATTGAATTGATGTATCAGTGTGCGTGGAAGGCCCCCCGATTCTATTGAGCCAATACTCCGGAGACCAGACAAGATCATAACTGCACCCTTGGACAAACTCTTCTGGACTAAACATTTACCAGCAGATGCTATGGTCATGGCAGCAGCCACCAAAAAAGGAATTGGCAGATGAAAGTTTCTTTATTCATCCTCCTAATACAGAGTCTAGGATGATGGGTAGGATAGGATAGGGAAGCAAGTTTATACTTCATTCACTTTTTCCTTACGGTCTTTGAATTACCTGCCACATATTACAAGGTTACAGCGGGATCTGATTAAGGAACGTTCTCATACCCTCTTAGGAGCCATTTCTGACAAGGTTCGGGACCCCGTAACTTCTTAGTTGGCCACTCTGACCTCCATTTCCAATTTGCCCATGAGGCTCATTTCTCATGCAGCCGAAGGAATGTCAAGAGCTATTGGTTCAGGTGTAATCTTAAGGAGGCACACCTGGATGCATTTGTGTGACTTCGCGGAACCCTTCAAGCCTACTTTAGTTGGTGCTGCCTTTGTGTGGGCCCAAAGTTAAAGGCACACTCACTCAGTGTGAAAAGGATGAAAAGACTCTTTTTGCAGTGGGCATGCATTTTTCTATTCTTCAGAGGCCCTTTTTGAGGAACCATTGCACTGGTGGAAAATTGTGGTTCAAAAAGTCCCAAGGGCCCATTCCCAACACGTACTGATAGCTCACCAAGGGGCACAGGGGGAAGCTCCAAAGGTAGACACTGTCCTCATGGTAGAGGGGGTCCATGAAAAGGTGTATGAGACTTGTTCTTTGGCAAACCTTTCCAGGACTCCTGAAAGGATGTCTCCTTCTCTGGAGGCAGTCAGGGGTCACTTTTCCTTGCACCAAAGAGCATGGCTACAGTTGACATCAGACAAATGAGTGCAGGGAATTATATCCAGAGGTTGTATTATTACCTTCTCACTAACCCCATCCTCTTACAAAAAAAATCCTGGATGTTCCACCCAATCAGAGGGGTCAAGCAGTGCTAGAAATACAAAAGCTGCTAAAAAAGTGAGGATCTGGAATTTACTCAAACTTCTTTTAAGTGTCAAAAAGACAGTAAACTGGAAACCTATTCCAGATCTCAGCAAACTGAAAAAAATCGGTTCACCAAACCAAATTCCAGATGGTCATGATCCAGGCTATACTTCCCTTCCTGGAATAGGATGACTGGATGTGCTCCATAGATCTCAAGGATGCGTACTATCACATAAAAATGCACAGGTGATCCGGGAGATTCTTACACTTCCAGCTGGGATACAGTCACTACCAATTCAGAGTATTGCCCTATGGTCTCAAGACAGCCCCCAGGGTGCTCACCAAGTGCATGGCAGTAGTAGTAGCTCACTTAAGAATGCATGGATTCCAAGTGTTTCCATGCCTAGATGACTGGCTCCTCACTGCCATGACCAGGCAACAGCTCGTAGAAGCCAGTCAAAAGGTTCATCAAACATGCTTCTCCTTGGGAATAACTGTCAACTATGAAAAATGTAACCTAGAGCCAACCCAAGTCCTAGAATTCATAGGTGCCATTTTAAACACAAAACTACCATAGCCTCTCTTCCTCCACAAAGACTATAGACAATTTAGGCACAAGTTTTGAGCATAATCAGGAATAACAAAGCACCAGCAAAACTTATCCTCCAAACATTGGGCTCCATGGTAGCATCAATAACCCTGGCCAGATACCATATGCAAATTCTTCAGTGGTTACTTGTGGCACAATGGTCAGTACTTACCCATCCCTTGCCCACACTCATTTCCATCAATAACATTTGCAAGAAAGGTTTAACATGGTGGACTCATTTGGAACAAATTCTACAAGCACCTTCTATTTCTCCCCCTCAGCCCAATGCCATAGTGACCATAGATGCCTCCCTGCTGGGGTGAGGTGGGGTCATTGCAGTGGAAAGACAGTCCAAGACACTTGGTCCCCAGTAGAAGCCTCATTACACATCAGTGTTCTAGAGATGAGGGCAGTGCTCTTTGTGTTGCAAGCCTTTCAGGATGCTCTCCCCTCAAGAATGATTGGGATTCAAACAGACAACATGTTAGTCAGGTAACATCAACAAAAAGGAGAAACCAGGTGTTATCCCCTATGTTGAGAAGCCCTCAGAGAGTGGCAATGGGCAATCTCATCAAACTGCTTTCTTACAGCAATGCACATTCTGAAGAAGGCCAATGTGATAGACAGATTAAGCAGGTCCATTTTTCTTTCTCATGAGTGGTCCCGCGATCAGAGAGTGGCCGAGAGAATTTTTCAGTCATGGGACCAGCCTTGCTTCAATTTATATGTCTCTCCCTCAAACAATAAAAGCAGCAAATATTTCACCCTGACCCCCCCCCCCAATAGGGGAAGACCCGAGGGATGTTTTTCTCCACAACTGCCCCCCTGGTCTCCTTTATACCTTGCCACCAATACCTTTGATCCCCAAATTTCTTCAGAAAGCCATCAAGTTGAAGAGCAAAATCATCCTCATAGCCCCCTTGTGGCCTCAACAGATCTGGTTCCCCTTGCTATGGCCTCAACTAATCAGACATCCTTGGATACTAGATCCAATTCCAGATCTCCTGTCCCACCCAACAGGCATCGTACATCCCGACATTCACAATCTCAAGCTGATGGCTTGGTATCTCCACTTCCAGTAGTAGCCAGACAGCCGATGCTCTCCTCCCCTGTTTGACGCATTCTAATGTCATCTCATAAACCTTCCACTCAAACTGTATTCTAGCCAATGGAAAATGTTTGTATATTAAGTCCTGCAGAACGATATTTACCCCTTTTCATCCCCAGTTAAGGAAATCCTGAAATTCTTAGAATTCCTTTTTGACAGTGGAGCTTCTGACTCCACCATTAAAGTTCAGCTAGATACCATCTCTAACTTCCATATTGGTTTCAAAGACTCGTCTGTGGCCTCTCACAAACTCTGCAAGTCCTTCTTAAGAGGTACACCTCTTTTAAGACCTCCCTTTAAAGACCCTACTCCACCATGGGATCTCAACCTGATACTACAGGCAATCATTGAACAACCATTTGAACCTGCCCACACTTGCAATATTAAGTTCCTCTCCTGGAAGATTATTCTGTTAGTTGCACTTACTTCTGCTAGAAGAATTTCAAAGATTCAAGTCCTATCATCTAATTTAGTCTTTCATAAGGAATGGTTTCACTCTGAACCAACCCTTCCTTCCTTCCTTCTGAAAATGGTCTCTAAGAACAATATCAATGATTGTATTAATTTGCCCATTTTCTTCCCCAG
This sequence comes from Protopterus annectens, assembly GCF_019279795.1. Taxonomy (NCBI): domain Eukaryota; kingdom Metazoa; phylum Chordata; order Ceratodontiformes; family Protopteridae; genus Protopterus; species Protopterus annectens. The sequence goes on from NC_056747.1 coordinate 465,272,611, forward strand.
CTACTCTAACAAAGGAGAGTATTGCTTACATTCTTTGGATGTGCACACACAGTTGTGTTTCTACCTACACAGGGCAAAGTTTTTCAGAAAATCAGACCATCTTTTTATCTCCTTTTCACAAACCAAACTAGGTCAAGTTATATCCAAAGTCACTTTAGCAAAATGGCTGGCTAGCTGCATTTCTTTCATATATTCCAAATCTGGGATTACCCTTCCAAGAACCCCAAAGGCTCATTCAACAAGGGTTGTAACTACCTCAGCGGTGTTTTAAGCTAGTGTATCCATGCATGACACATGCACAGCAACGATCTAACACCCCACACACACCTTTATCACTCCTTACAAATTGGACCTGGTCTCCAGAGGCGGAGCAACATTTGGCTCAGTGGTGCTTAGAAGTATCTTTCCTTAGTCCACCTAAGAAATAAGGTAGCTGGGGACTCTGTTTCATTCATTGAGGACAGCATGAAACGTGACAACTTCAGATCAAGAAGTTATGTACTCAACATAATGTTCCAAGTTGTCAATTTTCATGTGTCCTCAACTCCCCATCCTCCATCCCTCTACCTATTTCTTTTGGAAGAATGGGTGATTTCTACCTTATCTCAATCTGGCTGATTATTATTTTTTGATTCTGGCTGACCTAGACATGGTCCTTGTTGGAATATACATCTTTATTCCTTCTCTTCTTCTCCTGCTTATTTGTCAGCAAACTCAATCTGAGGGTCATGAACCAGTTGCATTGTGGATAGGGGGGAAGCTCAAGATTTTTTGGTTGCCACGACCTTTTGCAAGTGGTCAAGTCCTTTCCAAGGGATCGGAACTGAACCCATCCATTGAGGATGCATGAAAATTGGCAACTCAGATGGAACGTTACTGTGAGTACATAACTTCTTTTTAACTTTTCACTGCATTTTTAGTGTGTTCAGATTAGGTAATAATATATCTAAATGTAAATTTATATCAGTTATTTCATGCTGGGTTTCTTTCAATTTGATTATTCTCTGTACTAGATAGATGAAAGGTGATTGCTTTTATCAAGGTCACATCAGAAATGGATGCAAAAATTCTGGTTTTGTATTTACAGTGGATATAACAATTTACACACCCCTATTAAAATGCCAGGTTTTTGTTATATAAAAAAATAGACCACCGTAAATCATTTCAAAACTTTTCCCACCTTTAATGTGACCTATAACCTGTACAATCCAATTGAAAAATATAAAAAATAAAAAACATGCAATAAGCTGGTTGCATAAGTGTGCATACCCTTAAACTAATACTTTGTTGAAGCACCTTTTGATTTAATTACAGCACTCAAGTCTTCTTGGGTAGGAGTCTATCAGCATGGCACATCTTGACTTGGCAATATTTGCCCACTCTTCCTTGCAAAAGAGCTCCAAATCTATCAGATTGTGAGGGCATCTCTTGTGCACAGCCCTCTTCAGGTCACCCCACAGATTTTCTATTGGATTTAGATCTGGGCTCTGGCTGGACCATTCCAAAACTTTAATTTTCTTCTGGTGAAACCATTCTTTTGTTGATTTGGATATATGCTTGGGGTCATTGTCGTGTTGAAAGGTGAAATTCCTCTTCATCTTCAGCTTTCTAGCAGATGCCTGAAGGTTTTGGGGCCAAAAGTGACTGGTATTTGGAACTGTTTAGAATTCCTCCACCTTGACTAAAGCTCCAGTTCCAGCTGAAGAAAAGCAACCCCAAAGCATGATACTGCCACCACATTTCACTGTGAGGATGGTTTTCTTTTGGTGATGCAAAGTGTAGTTTTTACGGAAAATGTTCCTTTTGGAATTGTGGCCAAAAAGTTCAACCTTGGTTTCATCAGACTATAACACATTTTCCCACATGATTTTTGGGAGACTTGATGTATTGTTTTGCAAATTTTAGCTGGGCCTGGATGTTTTTCTGTGTAAGAAAAGGTTTCTGTCTTGCAATCCTACCCCATAGCCCAGACATATGGAGAATAAGGAAATTGTTGTCACATGTAGTACACAACCAGTATTTGCCAGAAATTCCTGCAGCTCCTTCAGTGTTGCTGTAGGTCTCTTGGCAGCCTCCCTGACCAGTTTTTATCTCATCTATTCATCAATTTTGTAAGGACGTCCAGTTCTTTGCAACATCACTGTTGTCCCATATTTTCTCCACTTTTTGATGACTGTCTTCATGTGTTCCATGGGTAAGGTTAGGTTAGGTCTGGGCTCTGGCTGGACCATTCCAAAACTTTAATTTTCTTCTGATGAAACCATTCTTTTGTTGATTTGGATGTATGCTTGGGGTCATTGCTGTGGAATTTTTTTGTACCCTTCTCCTGACTGATAGCTTTCAACAATGAGATCCCTGTGATGCTTTGTAAGCTCTCTGTGAACCATGGATTTTGCTGTAGCAAGCAACTGAGTAAATGTCAGTAAAATCCTACTACGACAGCTAAACTTTATTTGGGGTTAATCAGTCTCTTTAATTGATGGCAGGTGTGTACCCAAGAAGACTGAATGCTGTAATTAAATCAAAAGGTGCTTCAACAAAGTATTAGTTTAAGGGTGTGCACACTTATGCAACCAGCTTATTGTACATTTTTTTATTTTTTATATTTTGTCCCCCAACAGATTTGTTTTTCAATTGAATTGTACAGATTATAGGTCACATTAAATGTGGGAAAAGTTTTGAAATGATTTATTGTGGTGTCATTTTTTTATATCACAAAACACTGGCATTTTAACAGGAGTGTGTAAACTTTTTATATCCACTATAGTTGCACACAGTCATTGAATGTATGTTAATATTCCAGTCTATGAAATGTATCAAAAGAACAGAACTAAACTAAAAAAAAACAAACAAAAAAAAAACAAAGCTTCTTTTAGTAGAATTCCAAATAGTAAGTGCTTTTGTCTTAAACTCCTTACTCAATAAATAGTCTGTCTTTATTGCCAACTATAGTTAATTGCAGTGTTTTTTTTTTTTGCTGAGATAATAGCCTGGCTGCCATAAATGTAAGAAATACAAGTTGTATTATTTATTTATTTAATTAATTTGACATTTGTTTACCGGGAAAGTCCGACTGGGTATGAGACCATTTTCAGCGGAAGCCTGGGAAGAAAAGCTGCACAGTACACATAAAGAGAATTAAATTGGACAATGGTTACAAGTATTGAGATGATAAAGTAGTACAATATGTGAAATACAAAATAAGCAAAATATAAAGGCAAGCAATAAAGTTGACCATACATTATATACAAGGTGTGAAGGCTGCCAGCTCAGCCAGCTAGAATTTTGTAAATTACTCTGTCATTTCTGAGTAGCAATATGATTTGTATGCTTGCCTTAGAAATGTAAGAAAACTATATGTTCTGTACTGACCTTCAAGATTGTAAGCACAGTGCACACTGCTGGAAAAGAGCATAAATGTGTATACATTACATGCCTGTGCAAATGCATGTGTTGATGGTAAAGGTTGGAATATACAGAGTTAACATGCAAACTCAAAGAAAATAAGTGGAAATTGTTTATGACTCTGTTATCTCGGTTTCAGCTCAAAGCAGACTCAATGTCTAGAGTTGTAGGTTTTCCTATTGTCTGCAAACATAGGTAATTGCAGGTTTCAAATGTAAAGGTGTTTAACAGTTTTGTGATTTCCAGTTCCAGGCAAGTTTCTAAGAGATAAGTGTCAGCTTCTAAGAGATAAGTATTCTTGACACTGAGGTGGTATATTTTAAGTTCCTGTTGGCCTGGAAACTAAAAGCAGAGTTGACAAGAATGATGTAATCTCAGATGACCCAGCAGAAATGTTTATTATTAATTTAAGAACTATCTCAGAGAGAATGTCTGTGCATTTTGTATCTTGTCTTGGACCTATAAACATTCATTCAGCACTTGTATCTGCCTGGCTCTGTAAATAAGACTTAGATCATAGTATCTCTCAGAGATAGATAGGAAGATAGTAAGATCAGTCTATATGTTTCTGTATTTAAGTGAGACTGTCCTGCAATGTTGTTTTAAAGTATTTCCTGCGATACTGAACTCTGTTGTCACTGTATTGAGTTAGAGTATTGTCTTGTGCTTTTATTATTAAATATATTTAAACCTTTTAATTGTGGCTGGTATTGTTTAGAGATATTTAAGCTCTTAGAGTACTTGCATAGGTATTTGGTAACACTGTACCGGCCACTCCTAAATAGCCTTCAAGTCTTGGACAGACAACATTTGGATAATAGTAACATTGCATAGTAGAATTGGTCACCCTTTGTAAGGGCCTTATAGTAGTTGATAAGTAGTGGTTGGTGGCAGGTGGTACTACTGTATAGTCTGAGCAGAAGGAGACATAGCTAATGAACCTGTGCCAGCCTTCCCTAAGAGTGTCTCTGTATTTGTATATAAATCAAATCTCAAAGTGGGCGTGTGTCAGCTACTTGCACAGGGACACGAAGCACTGGTTGGACAGAGAGGTTTCTGGAGGTTTTGGCTTGAGCACTCAGCTGAGATCTTAACCCTATAGCTGTGCCAGTGGAGAGTCTTACTGGGGATCTGGAGAGAGAGGGAGAAACCAGCCCCAGACTGACTGTGATCTCTGTGTGCTCTTAATGGAAATTGTACTTTACTGTGTGTGTACTTGTCATCCTCCCAACGTGCACGTCCCTCACTGGTGTTAGTGTTGATGATTGAGGCTCCTTGATTATTGGGCCAGTGCAGGGGCATCACACAAGGTAATAAGCAAAATATAAAGGCAAGCAATAAAGATCCATACAGTATATATAAGGTTGGAAGAGAGTTCATTATGATATCACTTAAGAATAATGTAGCTAATGGTAGGGCTGGCATTATTATTATTATTATTGTTGTTGTTATTATTATTTTTTTGGTAATATCTGGTATTGTGGGTGGGATTTATGGCAGCACCAATTATCTAAATGGAATGTTCTACTTTGGGATATATGGAAGCTCCAGTTGGAAATAGAGGACATAGGAGCCAACAGTGCAGCATCAGTTGGTAGGACAACTGTACACATTTCATTTCTCTTTGTTGACATTTCATTTAATTAAGTAAATTAGGGCAGATGAAACAGCAAATGGGAAGCACTGTGAATGTGGACAGAGGTCATCAGTCTTACACAGTATGTATTTCAATGTGCTTGGAATTTGTCGGATAGGCGGAAGTGGCAGAAAAGTGTTAGAATCTAGGTAGGAGGAATGTAGCAGTACTGTGTTGTCCAGAAAAAATATAAATAAGCAACCAAAATACTGCTTCAGTTAAGAACTACTCTGAAAATGTCTGAGCAACACAAAGGTATGCAGTAAACAGTAGATGTGACTATACTTTTACATTATAATGTGTGTGTCTTTCGGCTTTTAGGGGGTTGCCACAGCCGAACTCCGGTTCTCTAATGATTGGCAGTAGATTTTTACGTGCTGACTTGCCGGGCCTAACGCACAACTTTCAACGAAGGAACACCCATTCACGCATGTCGCCACACAGAAGACGCTCTAACTGAGAATCGAACGGGCAACGTCTAACTGTGAGGTGACAACGCTACCGCAGCACCACCACCGCAGCTATACTTTTACATTATAATACAATGTTTAATCATGATGCTTTGTTACAGTTCCAATGTGATAACTAACAAAAGTTATATAGTGGACTGTGACTTAAGAAACACACAGGATAGTCACTTTAAATGATGCCAAACAGTAACTAAAGCATACATCTTTCAAAGGTAGCACCCATCCTGCTAAAGTATGTGAATTAAGCGTTTGACACAATAATAGGCTTTTGAATGTAGCAGGTAAGCAGTTGATCCATGGATAATAAATAAATTCAGAAGTTCATGAGATAGTTAAGTGTTCAGGTCAAAGACAATCATCAAGGAACACTTTAGCCCTAATAGTAGAATCATAGACATGATCTCAAGTGCAACCTTAAAATGTTCAATATTGTTACAAAGCTTTACGCTGTTAGAAATTCTATTCCGTAAAGGTGTTGTACAGTAGTTATATACATATTCCTAATATTAACCCTACTAGTTGGTATCTTAAGATTCAAATTATTTTGTTTATAAGTTTTATCAGGTAAAAGAACATTAATATCAAATAAAATTTGGAATACTTGCTCTTGAAATATCATATAAACAAACGATAATCTACCATACAATGTCTATAATGAATTCAGTACAAATTCAATATTTGACATCTGCTCAATAATGCATAGCCTTCACCTTAGAAATCAGTTTGGTAGCCCTTCTCTGACCCTTTTCCAACAATTAAACTGACTAGTGGTATATGAACAAAAATACCATTGTACTCAATGGTAGATCTAGTACGAGTTTTGTACCCACGGTGGTGGTGCTACAGTAGCGTTGTTGCCTCACAATAAGACGCTGTCCGGTTCAATTCTCAGCTAGAGCGTCTTCTGCATGGAGATATGCGTGAATGGGCGTACCTTCGTTGAAGGTTGTGCATCAGGGATGGTAACTCGGCATGTAAAAATCAACTATCAATCATTAGCGGACCGGAGTTCCACTGTGGCGACCCCTAACCGGGAAAAGCCGAAAGACTCAACAAACAAACAGTCCTCATCCTGAGTTGTAATATTTTTAATAATAGAACCTAACTTACTCAAAATATTTTAACAAACATTATCTGCATGTTTCATTAATGAAAATTTAGAACAAATTAGAATATCCAAGTTTTTGTAAGTATTCACCTCTGTTAGCACAAATGAGGTAAGAGTAATTGGGCTCCTTATTTTATTTTTTTCCAAAAAACATAACATTACATTTGACTGTACTAAACTGAAACCCCATGGTAGTTGCCCATCTACTGTCTTCTGCCATAAGAATTAATTATCTCAAAGTCATCATCTGTTTTAGCAAAGAAACCAATTTTAAAGTCATCAGCATATTTGCAAATCTTAACAGCGACTGTTAACTGGAATAGTACTAAATACTAAATAAAACAGATCACTATGGATCCCTGAGGAACTCCTGGCATAATCATAACTGGGTCAGATTCAGTATCATGAATTTTAACCAGCTGAGTTTGATCTGTCAACCAGTTAGAAATCCATCTAATAATACAAGGATTTATTTCTAAGTTGTTTATAACTTTAATAATTATTTCATGACTTAGTAAAATTCATTTTTTTTCTCCACAGCTTTCGCTTTAGAATTACAATGGAAACTGACAGTATCATGACTTATACTGATCAGATTATAGGGGCCTCTGGGAAGAGTGGTTAAACAAACAAATTATGTGTTTTCCTGGTCTCTTTTTCTGTATTGGTTCATGGGCAAAGTATTTGGGGAGGAATGGTTATTTAGACTTAGAATGTATTCTTAGACTGTACCTTCCTGTGCTAGTGAGGGGATAGGAACCTTTGGGAGTAATGATTATTTAGAACTGGGATGTGGTTTCTTGGTGTCTCTTCTGCTATTAGGAAATATTGACTTCTAGGTGGGATAATGGGGATTAATTAGAATTAGAATGTGTTTTTACAGTGTTCCTTCCTGTATTGATTTGGGGGCTGGCACTTCTGGGAGGGAGAACTACTATTTTTGCATCCCACAATCCTGATGTGTTAGTCCATATTTCATGAGTTTTCATCCCAGCATCAGTCTTCTTTCCTCTATATGTCTGTCTCTATACTGTAGCTAACTATACACTTCTAGAGTCAAAACCATTACCTCAGTCTTCCATATTTTCAACATCATCAGTCACTTCCGCAGTACATTTTAATTTTATCCCAGTGTAAATATACATTTCTGTTTCTGCTTTGCTCCTTCTGTCCATTTGAATCTAGGTTTTCTTGTATTCCAGCTATTATCCCTTATTGTCCAGTTTTTTGTTATGATTACAGCAGTTATGCACTTTACACATTTTCTGTTTTTTTTTTTTTTAACGGAGGATTCTGCTATTACAAAATTATTACTCTTACCTAAACATTTCTTCCATTGTTCCCTTATTGTCTCGTGTTGTTTTCTTCCCTATTCCTTCCTACTATATTCAATCAGTTATAAGTGATAATGTTACTCATTTCCCCTTGCCATATTTCAGTTTAAACTGACTAATAAATATTTTCTCTAATCCAGTTCTGAGAATGTCCTCATTCAGAGTTAGAAGGAACTGATGCACAGCACATATACTGTGATCCTCACTTCTATTTACTCATTACTTATTGCTCCATAACTCTGCTTATAATATCGGCCTGACAGCTATAATAGAATTCTTTAATTTTATTTTCCTTCCACTTCCTGCAATTGACAATTGTAATTACTCAGCGGAGCCTGCTGTGCTATTATATTCTTGTAAAGTTTCACCAATTGAATTGCTCTTATCTTTGCCTTCTGAGCTGATAATAGCCAGGTCTACTGCCTAAACATGCAGATATGCATGCTTATCTTACTATTTTCTGACTGCATTCAATAGGATTGCTTTGTTCTGCCTGGTTTGAGACATTACACAGTGTTTGTATCAATTCTTCATCTCACCACCCACCTCACTCAACCTAACACCATATTTAATAATGACTATTCCATCAACATCTTCTTTCTTCCCCTCATCCACTTCTTCTTTGCCCTTTCCAGTAATTACATAGGCTTGCAAAGGCCCTATGGCCGTTAGCTTAGTAACCTTCTATGAACCTGTATCATTACTTCTGAAGTCATCCATTTCTTTTTGCTCTACCTGACTTCTTTTCTTGTGTGTTGAGGGATTTCTTTCCTCTGCCACTCATCATCACAAGTTCTCCTGTTACTAACAGCATCACTGCCATCTTCAGCACTGTCTTACACCCTTTGTTAAGCCCTGCTATAGTTATTGGTTATATTCTTACTAGGGAGTTCAAATCTTTCTAATCTAGTTTTAAAACTTGAGTAATGCTATTTGCTTATCACCAGTCACCAGTAGATTTTTCTGTTCCACATTTTTGTATACCAGCATTGTTTCATATATGTTTCAAGAGTAAATTCATCCTTTCACAGTCCAGTACTATATCCCTGTTTGTATTCTACCTTGCTATAAACCACTGTAATTTTCAGTTTTTCAATTTCCCTGCACCACTACTTCCTACAGCAGTCTCATTACTTTAGAGACTAATTTTATCCTACAAACCACCAAGCCCATTGCTGCTTATAGTTTTCTATGCCTTACTGCAATGATCTCCCACATCTAATGTGCTGCAGTGGTAAATATTTCTGCTACCTAATCCTTGAATGAAACTCTGTAGCTAAGAGTATAAGACTAGGTAGTGGTTCCTGAATTTTAAATAGCTGGTATGATGTCAGAAAGTACATTAAAAGGCCATGATGTAAAGGATATAAAATCTCTGGAAAAGGGATTCAGATTCAATGAGGGGGATTGGTATTAAGGTGCATTACACAAACTTTACCTAGTAATGTCTTTGCATCTTTGTACATTTATCACAACACAAATAAAAAATGTAATCCTTTTACTATGAATAAATGTATCGTCCTATCCATTCATTCATCCATCCATCCTACCAGCCAGACAGACAGACCAGCAGAGTAGTTGCCAAATGCCTCAGTAACCTCTCTAACATGTACTCCCTTCCTTTACTTTCACAGTCTCACACTTTTTGCCAAGATCTGTGAGAAGACAGTACTAAAACGAGTCCTGAAGGAACTCTGGAAGCTTGTGATGAATACTATGGAGAAAACAATTGTTTTACCCCCACTGACGGACCAAACGGTGAGTAAGAAAAGCAATAATATCTTGGAGCAATTATGAATGCATTTTTTTCTTTCTTATTAGTAATTTTTGGAAGTATATTATTATAACTATATCTACGGTATAGTTAAGTTGATTGTATTCGTTCAGAGTAGGCTAGGTATAAATATTACTTACTGAGTCCACAAATCCTAAAGGTTGTAAAAATGTAACTGTAATAATCTTCTTGCCAGTCTTTCCTTTTTCTATATGAAATCTGTTCATAACCATTGGCTATCATCACAGATATGAATATGACTGGTATGGTTTCCTGCCTTGTTCCTTATGTGGTCCTGAATTATCATTATGAGTGGGAATTGGCTTAATCACTTCATTGCTAGATTTCTGGTTCCTATTTTCCCAAATCATGTGATTCCTGAGCTGCAGTGATAAACTGCCATTAAAACCTGAATTGATCATGCACTAAGTACTTTTCTTTGTTCAATATAGTTAAAATTCTAGGAAAGCATCAACTCATTCATAGAATATATTAATATTTAATAAAACGCCACTGGCAATGTTGATACTACATGGTGGTGTGGTAGGTGATACCTGGAATCTGTCCTTACATGAACTGAGTACAGTGTATGTATGTCATGAAAAAGTCTGGTTAGTTACAGTTATTCATGGTTTTATGAGCAATATCAGTTTTAACTTGACAAGACAGTGGAAAGGAATCCTGTTGAAAAATGTTGTACTTTTACTGTAATGTGAGTTGAAACAAACAGTACTGATGAGATGGTTATCCTTTTTGCTTTTGAATTGTTCTGCTCTCTGGTGCTGACAGATGATAGTAAGTACAGCACTTCTGTGTCTGTCTGTCTGTCTGTCTGTCTGCTACGTGTCGACTGCAGTCAGCCAGTAAGCTGTTTGTGTGGTTGCACTTTGATCCCATTCTGTTTTCCCTCCTTCCCCACCCCAGATTTTTAAACTCTGCCCTCTGTCAGCCAAGTCGCATGGCACAAGTAAATACATTTAGCTCTGCAGTGTTGCTGTCAGCTTACTATAACAAGGATATCATGTATGTGTTGTGGGGACTTGTGTGTATGCAAGGGTCCATTTGACATTTGAAAATTAAAGTGCAAAATATTAACTTAAGCAACAATTAAAGGGTAATGAGTACACTGGATTGTTTTAAAGGTTCCAGATGTTTCTGGGATACTGAAAGCAAGCTGACACATTGAATGGTGCATATCAGTTGTTTGTCTTAAAATGTTTAATCTGTATAATATGTGTATATGATACTTTATTTGGGTGTGATCAGGGCATTCTGGACCTCTGCCTTGTGATAGCTTTAGTTAAAGTAAAATAGCAGAAGCCAGCAAAGATAGTCATTTAGCATGGTGAATGCTGCAGTATGGATATTGAATTTCTGGTAAACTGGTAATTATGTGCTACTTTTGAAGACATTTTATTGTTTGTATCCTGTAAAAATGTGACGTCTTATAGTTGAACCATTTGCTTGCTGTAAACTAACTATTGCCTAGAATTCTTATTACCAGAAATCAAAGCTGTAAATGTTATCTCCTTGCTGTAGATTCTCTTTGGTCATTTCTGTATAAGTATGTTGTGCTTCTGACCTTCCTGCTTTACAATTTTTTTTATTATTATTATTTAATGAGTATGAATAGCAAGTGTTCGGGGAATAATAAAAAAAAAGCTCCTGAGGTTTCCACAATGAACTGATTTCCAAGTGTTTATCTTTGATTCAGGGTCACCTTGCTCACATATGCTAAATCTTTGGTGTTGCATGCAAAATCAAACTAATCCACCAATAGGTACAGCTTTTGTACATGTCTTGACTACATGAAAGGAGATACTTATGAAATTTGTCATCATTTTCTTCCTCAACATCCCTTATTTTCTTATTTGAAGAATTACGATATCTAGGAGTTTAATGTTTTTGACATCTACATTTTTGGAGAGATTCTTGGTAGTAAAAGTGGTAAGATGTAACAGGTTGGGCACAAAAAAGGTTTTAAACTGTCTGCTTAATCTCCTCTATTTCAAAGGGGTGAGCTGCTTAATAAAAAAAAAAAATCAGTGTAGAGAAGACACAACTGATGTTTTGTATTTAAATGAAGAAATGTATAATTCCATTTGTGTAATGTACATAAAATATACTTTCATTACAGCACTAGTTATTGATTATAGTATTTTATTTCTGCATAACTGCTATTATGATTTCTGTATATAATGAGGACAGTTCTGTGAGAAATAATGCACACTAAATCAGTATTCTCATTATGAGAAATACATTTTTACTTTACATGAATTACAGAGTGTTAAGAAGTTGATGGAGGAATTCTGGCCATTGCAGTTTTTTTAATGCAAAGCAATGGTGTGATTTATAATGCTTGTTTGTCACAGATCTGGAGATTTTATTATATGTATGCTTGGGTTTGGGGATTAAAGTGGATTGTGAGTTTGTGAGGATGAGAGCAGCAAAGAGAAGGCAAGACAGGAGGAAAGCCCTAGCTAGGGATAGTTTGGTGTGTGGTGTGAGGAATTTTTTGTTCCGATACAGTAATCCCAGTTTTGATGTGTCTTTTTGATACACTGATGAATATGATGATCAAATTTTAGTTGGTCATCTATTATGGTGCCCAGGAGCTAAGTATGTGGATCAACTTTGATAATTGTGTTGTTTAGAGAAGAGATGGAAAAGGTGGGATTTGTGGTGTGAGAGTGATCTTGGTAGGAAAAGTAAGTGTTTATTTTTTTTTAGGGTTTAGGATAAGCTGGTTTTCATTAAGCCATTTTTCTACGGTAATTAATGTGTTTTGTGTAAGTGAATGGAGCTGAGACATGTCAGAGATGGTGATGAGGGTTGAGTCATCTGCTTATTATATAAGACTCGAGTAGCGGCAGGAGGAGTGGAAATGGTTGGCAAAAATATTGAATAGAAGGGGGCCTAGGATAGAACCATGGGGGAACCCTGTTTTTACAGGCAAGAAGGGGAAGCAGGAAGTGAGGCATTGGACAGATTGTAGTCTGTTGGTAAGATAGCTGGAAAACCACACAAAGTTGGAGGAAAGAGGTTAAGATCAATTAGTTTTGTTAGTAGTTTAGAGTGAGACACCATATCACATGCATTGGATAGGTCAAGGAAGAGACAGGACATTAGTTGATTATTATCTCTGGCCTCAGCAACTGTATGAGTAAAAGGTAAGAGGGCAGTACTGTGGTTTGACTGAAAGCTGTGTTGGGTAGGGGTTAAGAGGTTTTCATGGATTAGGTAGTTAAGCAGTTGAGAGTGGATGCACTTTTAAAGAATTTTAGAAAGTGGTGATAGTATAGCTATTGGTCTAAAGTTAGAGGACTCTGTGGAGATACCTCCTTTGTGCAGTGGTATAGTGTAGAAAAATTTCCAGATGTTTGGAACTATGCCTTCTTGACTAGATGTATTTATTAGTATAGACATAGGGAAGACTATGGATTCAGCAGCAAGCTTGAGAAAGAGGGGGTAGTTTATCAGCAGATGGGGAGCAGGCTTTGTTTATGAAGAAGAGATTTGATATAGTAGGTGGGGATAGGTGTATGAGAGAAAATGGTTTTATTATTATGAGTAGGAGAAGCAGAAGTGTTTGGGGGATTGGAGTTATGGTCTGAGTGAGTTACTTTGCAGATAGTGTCTATAAAGCACTTATTAAGCAAGGTAGCAGTCTCTAGCAGTGGGTTATTAGGGAAGGGATTTGGGGTTTTGGAGTTACCAGGGTGAAGGATATTATTGATAGTAGACCAGAATTTTTAGGGTTGGAGAGGTGATTAGTTTGTGCTGTATTATAAAAGTTTTTCTTGTCCTGGTAAATGTAATTTTTTGTAATGTTTCTGATTTCTTTGTAATTTTGTAGTAGAGTAGGAGGTTTGATTTTCTGCCAGGTTTTCCAGATATTATCCCTTTTGTGCATGAGAGAATGGACTTTTTGATAGCCAAGGTGCACAGGTAGCGTTTATCCTAATTTTTCTTTGGGAACCAAGTGAGTCTAAGATGTTCTTGAAAATCTGGTAAGCAGCAGCTTCATTAAGGGGAGGGTGATGAAGGAAGGACCAGTTAATGGACGCCAGTTTAGAGTTAGATGATTCAGTATCAAAGGATGATAATTTACAGCAGTCTCTATATATGTGGGATCTAGGTATTTGGATAGAGTGTCTTTGGATGTGAATAGTTAGGTGATCATAAGGGAGTTGGGTAGTGTGTGGGGGTTGTGGTAAGATTAAGATCTGTAGTAAGTATCCAGTCAAGGATATAGGGTCTGTAGAAAGTATCGAATCAAGGATATAGGTGGAACCAGAGTTTTTATTAATAAGAGTGGGGGGTGTGATGAGTTTTTTGAAGCCATGCAGGTTAACACTAATATTTGGAGAGTCTGTCATAAGTATTGACCAGTCTATGTTTGCGTCTCCCAGAATGGTAGTTCGCAGGGTATGTTCTCAGAGAGCTGTGACATCCCAGCACTGGCCCAGTAATCAAGGAGCCTCAATCCTCACCACTGGAACGTACACACTGAGAGGATGACAAGTACACACACAGTAAAGTGCAATTTCCCTTAAGGGCACACAGAGGTCACAGTCAGTCTGGGGCTGGTTTCTCCCTCTTTTTCTAGATCCCCAGTAAGACTCTCCACTGGCACAGCTATAGAGTCGAATCCTTAGCCAGGGTTCCAAGCCAAGTCCAACACTCTCTGGCCCTACCCAAGTAGCTGACACACGCACACTCCTGGAGATTTGTTGTACGCACGCAGACACACACACACACACACACACACACACACACACACACACACACACACACACACACACACACACACACACACACACACACACACACACACACACACACACACACACACACACACACACACACACACACACACACACACATATACACACCTGGGAAAGGCTGTCACAGGTTTACTAGCTATGCTGTTGTAGCTCAGAATGTAAAGCTGGTGTAGCTCAGAATGTAAATGAAGTGCTTTGACATTACAGATCATAATGGTTGTGGGTTCAAGTCCCACAGGGGTTTCATATAGGCAGAGCAGCATGGTTGTTTCAGGGGCACAGGAAAATAATTTTTTTGAGTGGCGAAAGCCAGGATACCTTTTTGGCTAGGCTTATATAGGCCCTAGGGCCAATAGCCTAGTACCTACCTATGAACCTATGCCCCCTTCTGCCTAGACTATAAGGTAGTTGACACTGCCACCAGAACCCCTTATCAGCTACTGTAAGGCCCTTAACAAAGGGTGTCCAATCCTACTGTGTAATATTACTGTTAATCCAAATGGTAGTTTGACCACGAGCAAGGCTATTTAGAAGTGGCCTGTACAATGCCACCAAATAGATATGCAAGTACGCTAAGAGCTTAAATATCTCTAAACTGACCAGCCACAATTAAAAGGTTTAAATATATTTAATAATAAATAATAAAAGAACAAGACACTACCCAGTAAGTAATCCGTTACATCAGAGTTCAAAATCACAGAAAATATTTAAAACAACATTGCAGGACAGTCTCAAATAAAGAAAACATCTAAGCTATACTTTACTATATTCCTATCAGAATCTAAAAGAGTTACTATGCTCTAAAAACTTACTTACAGCAAGCCAAGTGCAGAGGTGATGATGAGTGGATGTTCTTGTTAGGTCAAAGACAAAATACAAAATGCACAGTCTCTCTCTCTCCCTCTCTCTGAGAGAGTTCTTAAATTAATATCAAATAGTACTGCTGGGTTAGCTTGGATGACATCACTTTTTCTCACCTAACTTTAGCTCCCAAACTAAACCCCCTTTGTCAGAACCTAACAGAATTAAGCATCTATCTGTGAAAAATACATATCTCTCAGATGTTTATAGATCCTGGAAGTCATAAAACAGTAAAAGACTTCTACATCTCAAACCTAGTAATTACTTCTCTTTCAAAACAATACAAAAAACTTCCAGCTCTAGACATTGTGTCTGCTGCTGCACTGAAACTGAGAAAGAACATCCTCTGCTTATGACCCAGTAATTATAAAAAAAAATAATTTCGATTTTCTCAGAATTTTTTCAGGTTAACCTCCTGTGTTCCAGTTTCTATTAATCTTATACATCTAAACAGTCACAATAGTACAGGTACATTCCTGTTCTATTCCAATAGGGCATGCTGTGGTTACATTTTAGCTCAGTACTTCACACACACTTCTGTATAAATCATATCAGTATTCACAAATGGCATATAATTATTTACAAAATTCCAGATAGCTGGGCTGGCAGTATTTCCCTTTGTCACAAGAGCCATGACTGTATATTTTTTAGGATTGGAATGTTGTTTCCTGACAGGATATAAACTGATGCTACAGCAAACGTTTTGTAAAAATTCAAGTGACAGTTTAGTACAATTAATTCAGCAGGGTGAAAAAAATTGTAATGGTGTTTGTAGGGGGATAGACTAAGAAAATCAGATTAGAGAATTGCAACACCACCACCTTTTTTTTTGTCTCTCTGACTAATCTAAATATATTGTAACTGAGGGTAGGATTTCATTATTAGCTATGTGTGGTTTTAACCAAGTTTCAGTTATGGTTAAAATATGAGAAGAGTGTTGTGCTGTCCAGGAGTGTAGTTCTGTGGTTTTATTGAGAAGGCTTTGTAATTTAATTGAGAATAGGTCTAGGTCTTTGGGGGTGGAGTAGTAGGGAGGAGGCAGGGATGTGTTAGGTGGAGGTAAGGCAGGGGATGGGTGCATGCTGGGGTTGACTGAAGGGGCGAAGGGACCGGGGTTGGGATGAATGTCACCAGCTAGGAGAAGAGTCATTGTAAGTAATGTAATTGTAAGAAATTGTCTCCAGTAAAAATGCTAAGACATGAAACACCTTTAAAAGGTACAGCAGTTACCTTTGCATGGCTGTGCAGTTTTGCAGAGCTTAGCCTTGTGCAAGTGGTGCATTGGTATCAGTTCTTGGATCTTGGTAGATGTTCATCATATTGATCACTGCTACATTAGCCTTAGCTATATGGGTTATATTGTGCATAGGCTATAGCAGCTGACTAGCTTCCAAAGCTTCAGAGCACCTTCTACACATTCAAATGATTAGCTCAAGCTGAGCTGACTATAAAGACAGGTTTGGGTCTAAGCTCTTCAGACATTTCCTGACACGAAGTGAGTGTTCCTCTATGGGTTTACAAGGATTGACAGTTGGCTTGGGCTGTTCCTTTGGTGGGCAGACAAGTTCCCTTTGGGGGGAAAGCCTTCAGCATTAAAAAGTTGTTTTTATTGCATTTTCCTGTTTATGAAAGTTATTTTTAATCTAGGATTTTGTGTTTTAATGATCTGTCACAAGACTTAAATATACTTTTTCCTGTCAGTTTAAAAAGTTGTTTAAAGTAATTGAAAACTATTTCTCATGTGAAGAAATTGTGTTCGTTTTACTATTTTTGGGCTGGCAAAGTGTTTTAAAGTGCTTCTTACTGTATTTTTGTGTGAAAATGTGACTATTAAAGACAGCCGCTATGGACTGGTGGTCAGCCATGTTCTCTACTGCTTTTGGGGTCCTACCAGTGGGCAAGGGAAAGTCAGTCTTGTTGGTCCTAGGAGAGGGAACATAAAAGACTTCTTCATTTGATCAGAGTGTTGTATCCATCCTTGGGAAAGCTGCTGTTGCAATTAATAACACTGTTAGCCCAATTCTTCCATCAAAAAGAAACAGAAAACTAAAAATGTATCTACTCCTCCTCAAATCTCCTAAGGCAGAAGTACTTTATTGGGTCCGGCTCAGGGTTTAATTCAGGCTATTGAGCATTCTTATACAGTGATTTCTGGTAAAAGAAAGAGGGATACCTTTTTTCTTACCTTGACCTAGCCAAAGCCTTTGACACTAGTCCCCACTCATGCATAATAGATAAACTCTCTCAACTAGGCATCAGTCCATATGTTACCAGATGGGTAGCTAACTGGCTCACTGACAGAACACACCTAGTCAAAATAGGGGAAGCCACCTCAAGCAGTAGACCCGTATTGAGCAGAGTACCCCAGGGTTCGGTCTTGAAAGCTCTGTTATTTGAGATATACTTTTCTGTTGTGCAGGCCAAAACCAGTGGGCTATGGCTGACTAAGTTTGCAGATGACTGCAAGCTGGGTGTTGTCATTAATTCCCCTAGTGACATGGACATCCTCCAAGAGGGTCTCACCCAAACCAATGATTGGTGCCAGAAACATGGCCTCAATCTGAATGCCTCAAAATGCATCATCATCCCCTTCAGGGAGAGTGACTTCCCTACAAATTATTGCATTGATAACAACATCCTAAGCACGCAATCAGTTGTGAGGGATTTGGGCACCCAGATTGATAGGAAACTGACATTTGACCACAATATTGCTTCCATTGTACGGAAAGCTTTCTACATGGCCCACCTCATAAGTAAGGGTATCTCATCCAGGGAGAAGGAGGTCATAACATCCCTGTATTCTTCCCTTATAAGTCCCATTACTGAGTACAATGCCCTGTTTGGCATGTACCTCGCAAAGCACATGCAGCATCTGGAGAGACCACAGAGGTTCCCCACCAGGAGAATCCAGGGCCTCAAAAATCTACCATACACAGATAGGCTAAAAGCCCTATCCCTCTACTCAGTTTCATACAGACTTGACAGAGGTGACCTCTGTCTGGCATATAAGGCAATCACGGACCCCACCTTGATGGGACTGCTGCATATTCGCAAGTCAAGCTCCACTCAGGTAACCTGCATGCATGGCCTCAACCTGGTTAGTGACATCAATAGGACTTGTTGGCAGGCCTGATATGTGTCCCAGAGACTCCCCCATCTGTGGAATAGACTTCCTCTCTACATCAAGCAGAGTACTTCTTTACCCCTTTTTAAGCACAACCTGGCTAACTGGATGGGAAATAGAAAATATATCCCTGGGATTCCACCCTTATCCCTGCTGGTCGGGGGCATTGGGTGCTGATTTGTCTAAACATGGGCTAAACTCTCGGATAGGCTTATAAGGGCCTCAGGGCCAGTAGCCTAGTAACTTCCTATGATCCTGAAGAAATTTGAGATTAAGAATCTACATAGAAAGACAAAGGGACACATACAGGATTTTCTCTTCAGTTTTCTGATTGAGGCTCAGAGGAGAGCTCATTTTCTGATTCACGCTGTAGGGTTTCTGTTTCTCTTAGACTAGTTCCAGATTATGCCAGTGTTTTCAGTGGGAGAACCCTGAGGTTTCCTCTGTCTTTCAGAAAATACTATGAGCTGTTACAGAAGGAATTTCCAGAACTTTCACTCATTCCCCCAGTTCTGCCAACTTTGGAGGATGTGAGTATCACAGCCTGTAAATTTACTGATAGTCAGTCTACTGCTACTAAAAAAGGCACATAGAATGCATAAAATTCTTCAGTCTTTTTACGTTTTTATACACTCTTCCCAAACTTGACCCAGAAGCTATAACTTTAGTTAATCGTACTACTGCTAAACATTTAGATAATTCCAATCCTACTCTTTCTGACAAGTATGGGAGAAAAGTGTATGCTTCTGCTACTTTGATTTTCAGAATTTTGAACTGTCAGGCTCATATGTTAGTTTATTCTGAGTAATTGTAAAATATGAGGAATGTTTTGTCTGCAGTTTTTTTCTTGTGAGAAAATAATCTGCTTAAATTTAGTTTTTCTTCCATTTTACAAATCACATCTCATTGTTTACAGTGCGTGTGTATGACTCAGTTGATACTTCTTCCATTCTCATAACCTCCCAGATTATGTGGAAAATGAGATTTTGAATTCTCCTTTCGATAGAGATTCGTTTTTTTGTTCTTCTGCTGCAGAGGTTGTCAACAAGTTTGATGAAAGGGGTAAGTTGATACAGAGAATCTCTTAAGATTTTCAGCCCTCCTTTTCTAAATTTTCTAAGGGATTTTCTAACCCCTAATCCAGTTTTGGCAAAAAATAAAATAAACAGACTCAACAAAATGTGGGTAAACAGGTATTAAGAAGAAATGGCAGGGGGTCTAAAAAGAATTCAGGACCCCTCATAACCAAAGTCAATCCATCAAGTCAGAATAACTATTTAAGGGATTTTTTTTGTTTCCCACTCTCCACCACCACCACACCCCAGCCCTGGTGGTCCCTTTTCCCTTCCAGACATTCTAATTCTCAATTTTTCTCTTTGGCAACATATAGTTTCAGATAAATGGTCTCTGAAGATTATTCATCAAGGTTACAGATGACAGTAGAAGGAAATCCCTCCTTTCTACAGGGTAAATCAGGTAACTCCTCATCTACCAGACCAGACTCATTTATTTCCCCCTGTCCTTCAACATATGCTGCCTCAGGGAGTGATAGAACCCATTCCTCCTGTCCAGGTTGGGAAACGTTTTTATTCAAGGTTGTTTTTAGTGCCAAAGACAGAAACTGCTTGAAGACAAGTTCTGGATCTTTCTCTCCTAAACCTGCTTGTGATAGCATCAAAGTTCAGAATGACTTCACTTCATAACCTGTTATCTCTTTATCATTTAAGTTTCCCGATAAGACTAGATTTAAAAGATGCTTATCATCACATCCCTGTTCATCCAGACTTTAGGTGTTTCTTAAGATTTTCTGTGTCTGGATCACATTATCAGTTGTGTGCCTTACCCTTTGGACTATCCAGTCCACTAAGAGTATTCACAAAGTGTATAGCTCCAGTTCTGTCTCATTGCAGGTGAAATGCCATCCACATTTTCCATATTTAAATGACTTATTTATCTTTGCGAGTTTTTTCAAGCTGTCTGGGATCTTTCACCTGGTTAAGAGATCACGCACAGAAACTGGGTTTACAAGAGTTAATTCAGAAGACTTTTTTGACTCTTTCACACAGGGGTGTGTCCCTGGGGTATCAGCTAGACACCTTAGTTGAAACAGCTTTTCTTCCACAGAAAAAAATAGATCTATATCTAGATCTATTTTCCACTCAGACTTCAGTCACTGCAAGGGAATACCTCAGAATTTTGGGCCTTATGGCATCATTGATTCTCATGAGAACCTATCAAGGCTCCATGTGAGGAAGATGCAATGTTATCCAAATTCTCTTTGGCCCAAGCACCAACATCCTTTGTTTTTTCAAATCCTATTGCTAGGGCCTGTCAAAAGAGCAATCACTTGGTGGAGACAACAAATTTCCCTAAATCCAGGTCTCCCCTTCTCCCTCTCTGTTCCAAACTAGTCAGTCACAACAAATGCCTCAGACTGTCACAACAAATGCCTCAGACTTTGCTTGGGGAGCAGTTTCAAGAAGGACAAAATATGTGGGACACCAAGGACAGACACAAACACATAAAATACAAAATAGATACTTACCCTAATCAAGGCACTCAACTCTAAAACATCTTTGGCACCTTGGACTTCTTCAAGTTGTTGCAGACAATACCACAATCATGTAGTACATAAACAACCAAGGGGGCTCCAGGTCATACCCCCTTTACAGACTAGCCATGTCAGCTTGAGATATAGTTTCATAGCACAAGCTCACTGTACAGGCATCATGCACTTCATCACAACAAAACTGTGTGGTAGACAGGCTAAACAGAACCAGGGCAAACCATTGCAAATGGAAAGTAGATCGAATGGTCTTCCAAGATTAGATCCATCTGTGGGGAGCTCCTCAAGTAGACCTATTTGCCTTCTCTCTGAACAATCCACTGGCAAGATTATGCTCCAGGACTCCATGCAAGAAGCCCTGGAAAATAGATGGATTTTCCTTTCTTTGGACAGAAATGTTCCTGCATGGTTTTCCACCCTTTCCATTAATATCCAGGGTACTGTAATTGTGGTGACTCCTTATTGGCCCAGGCAACAGTGATTCTGCTTCTATTTGAAATGCCCAGGAGCAATTACCACATGCTTCCTCACAGACAGGATCTACTCAAGAAGAGGGGCATTTGATACAACTCAACCGCAATCAACTTCAATTAACTGCCTGGATGATATGGTCTTAATTCCCTTTCCGCACATGTTTACAAATGACATGCAGCTGGTAGTACTAATGGAGGCAGGAAAACCTGCTACTAGAAAATCATATATTAGCAAATGGAAAAGGTTATCTAGTTGTTGCCAACAACATAACCAGAACCCATTCAGAGTTAGTCTTTCTCTGGTTTTAACAATATTCATGCGAGTTATTATTCTTTAGCCTTTCTCACTCTTCCATCAAGGTTTGTTTATCAGACATTTCAGCATATTTGTCAATAAATCTTCCTCTTTCAATGCATCCTCATGTAAAAATGTATTTGAAAGGGATTTTGCATAAGAAGCCTCCAAGAAAACCAGTGCCCCCTCTTTAGGAATCTTAATTTTTTGTTAGAAAAGCAAACATCTGCTCCATTTGAATCTGCTAATCTGGTTTACTTGAAGTTCATAACCTGGAAAACTGTATTACTGTTTGCTGTCACCTATGCAGGAAGAGTATCTGAGTTGCAAGCTCTTATGGTGAGTCAGCCCTATCTCATTTCCATAGAGACAGGCTTTCTTTGAGAAATAATCCCCGTCTTATGCCTAAAGTGGTACCCAAGTTTAGTTTAAACTAAAGTATCCATCTTCTGTTTTCTTTTCTGAGCTTAAAAATAAGAGAGAAAGGATTCTCCATACTTTAGATGGCCACAGACAACCAGAGCTAAATCTTTCTGATCTTCGGATCAGTTCATTTCTTGTGAAGCTAAGAAGTGACAACCTGCGTCAAAACAGACTATTTCCAAATGGTCATCTCAGGCTATTACTTTTTGTTGTACTTGCCACAACAAAACTATTCCAGGCAGGGTCAAGGCCAGCTGTATCAGGGTCTTGGCTTCATCTATGGGTTTTTGGAAAGGGCTGAATTTTAGAAGCAGCAACTTTGTCCTCTATTCCTGTGTTTACTATGCATTACAAGCTTGATTACTTCTCTAGGTTTAAATCATGCTTTTCTAGGACTATTCTCCAAGCTCTCCTAGACCCTTCTTCTTCTTCCACCTCTCAATTGTAGTAAGCTAGGGTAATCTACACATATAACTACTGCAGCAGTGATAAATATGATAACATAATACAGTTGTTTAAGTAAACTTACCATAGCAGTAGATGTTCAAATGATCATTGCTGCAGTAACTACTCCCACACTTTATCCTCCTTTTTTGGTGTGTTGCTTTTGCCAAGGATTCTGCACTTATTTTTTGTTGTTCCTAGCATTGTCCTTTCAGGACCCAGGCTTCCTCACTCTATTAGCGTGAATGATCTGAAAAGCTTGGAACCCAAACCTGTCTTTGAGCTGATTTACTGTTCAGGCATGTGGATGGTACACTGAAGCTTTGGAAGCTGTCCATCTGTTATATCTTGTGCATGATATAATCCGCATAGCTTAGGCTACTGCAGCAGTGATCATTCAAATATCTACTGTTATGGTATGTTTACTTATACAACTTTTCATTCTGCAATGTCAGGTACATCTCAGTAATACCTATCCAATATGAACCACATAAATACATATATAATAATATTGTTCATTTATCCTTTTACATAAGAATTTACATTGTGTATGTGTATATTATAATCTTCTTCTTCTTTCGGCTTTTCCCGGTTAGGGGTCGCCACAGCGGATCACCTTGTCCACACATTGATTGGCAGTGGAGTTTTACAGTGCCGAGTTGCCAGCCCGGCGCCCAACCTTCCACAGAAGGCACACTCACATGCACACCTAGGGTCAATTTAGAGTATCCAATCCACCTGCAGCATGTCTTTGGGATGTGGGAGGAAACCGGAGCACCCGGAGGAAACCCACGCGACCACAGGGAGGACATGCAGACTCCGCACAGAAGGCACCCCAGCCAGGGATCGAACCGGAGAACCTCTTGCTGTGAGGCGGCAATGCTAACCACTGCACCACTGCGGCCGCCCTGTATGTGTATATTATAATAAAGGTTTTTATTCACTCATTATGTTTCCTTTTTGTTCTGCTCCACTTGTATAGAAGTATATTGAGGTGCATGCAATACTTTAACACAGTAAGGTGAAAAAGTGTTATATTGGCAGAATAGTCATATGTGATCACTACTGCTTGCTCCCTGCCAGCCTGTTAGAATTTATATTATTGTTGTTATATCTTAGTCTTACTTTGTTGATGTATTGTAGTGCAGTATCTAAAGCCACAAGACTCCAGAAGAGAAAAGATTACTTTCTTTTCCTAAACGTGTTTTCTTCTCTGACTTTGTGGTACCTCATAGGTACTATATAGAATATAAAGACTGGGAATGTAGGAGAATAACCCTCATATCAGGGCCTAAAGAAAGTACATTTTATATTGTTCTGTAAATGTTTGTTGTGGAAAATTTTAAGGTGTCTTTTTTGTGGTGCAGCTCTTTCAGCTATGATGTTTTTCACCTAGCCTTAGGGAGCCAGAGTATTTTATTAGAGATCCTGGTCAAATACATGGCAGCCTTAAATCAGTGCATGAAAATATGCACAAGAGTAGACAACAGCTAAGACAGTTATACACATCTGGTGTGGAAAGTTGTTGGAAAAGGACACAAGGTTGACTTATTACTTGGCTGCTGCATATGAGCCAACAGAAGAAAAGTAGTAGCTTTAACAGCTTCATTTACTCTTAACTGGTTTCAGTTTTGAAGCAAACAGGAAATGTGTAATCTGCTGGGATAATAATACATTGCCATATTTCTGTTACTGTGTTGCAAAATCATTTTGCATTATTTTTGATGTATTATGCGTTTTGCATAAGGAGGTGGCAACTGGCACCCATAAAGTTGTCTTCATAATTTTAACTGTTTCTGTTCATTGCTATTTTTCAGTTTTAAGCTGTTGTATTTTATTCACACTTTTGTCATTTTTGTGTGGTAAATTCTACTTTTATTGAAGTTTAGTGTCTTTAAAGAATGTAATGTTCAGTGGTCCATTGTGGTGTTGAGTGCAATTATTACCAGGCAAAGATGACTGCAAGTTCACAGTTCCCCTCTGATGCACTTTATGGCATCTTAAAATGCTAATAGGTTTCCTTCTTATCTTGGAACCGTTTTACGTAATGCCAGTATAATTAGGAATAAGCTTGTTATTAAACCTAATTTAATCCATACAGTCTAATTGGCATTTACTACCAAGAAGTGGTTGGATAAGAACACAGCACTAAGCTTGGTGACCCATGTGTTGAGTGGCCATGTTTTTCATCTGGTGCTGACCAAGACTGATTCTGGAAACTCTAGCTCCCTTGATTTTTCCTGGGGATAGGAGAGATTTTTTTCTATATCATCCACTAGCTTACATTGCAGCTTTCCTGTAAGAATCATCAGATCTCTTCATTGACCTGGTTCTTTCATTACATCTACCAAGTTATTAGTCTTGGGGGATTTGATGGCCGCTTAGATGAGAACTGAGAACTCACTGTGGAATGCTAAGTTGTTTTCACTAGGTCCCATAAATTAGGTCATTCCCGGAGTGTAATTTTTCTTGATAGGTCTTGAAGCTAGGGGCTTGGTTGAGCCAGTTTCTTGATCTGACCATTATCTGGTTCACTTCAGTTTGCCTTTCCACACAGCTTAGATTCCAACTGCTGAGTTGATAAAATAAGGAGATATGATGGCACCACATTCTGACACTATTTGCCCAAGTGTTGACCAGCTCTTAGAAGAGATCATTGCAGATAATCCAAATTAATTGGTTTTGGTGTACAACTACAACACCAGTGTCTTGGATCAGGTTACCCCAGTGATTGTACACCCAGGACCATTAGTTCCTGCTAGGCCTTGTTTTGACCATTATCTCCAGGCAATCTGTATGCTAATGTGGCGATTGGATTGACAATATGTAAGATGTGCCTTCTTGAGGCTAGAGGACAGACTTGTTCTGGACAAACAATTTGCTTGATACCAGACTGAGATTTATTGATAGAGGGATTAATATGTGCTCAGTAAGCTGTCTGCTATAATTATTTGTCAGCTAAACTCATTTAGGTTTTCTAATCTGGAGTTTTTTTTTCTGGGGATGAATATGAGGAATTTACATGATTTTTGTCAGATTGCTAAGATAAGATGCTAATTTCCCCAGGAGTCGTCAACTGAGGATTGCTGGTTGTAGCAGTCAGATAGCTTGGACTTTTACTGGGTTTAGTTTGAATTTGTTGATTATCAAAAGCTCACTGATATCATTACAGTGATGTATCCAACCTACTCTGATCTGAATTCTGGCTCAATGAGACTAATTAGAAATTGCCTCGTTTGGAATGTCCTGTTCTCTTCATTGTTCATTCCTCACTGAGAAGTGAGATATTCCCATCTTTCTTAAGCGAGGCTGTGGTTGCCCTAAGCCTCAAAACCCCACCCTAGGATCCACTCATGTGTTGCAGAGGGATAAAACCATGACAACAACCCACTCAAGCAGTATTCATTTAGTGGGTTTGCTGCTGGAGAGAGTGGGTGGGTGGGGAAGATGGGAATAGGATGCCATTGTCAACTGGCCCATCCTTGTGGGTGGGAGGGCGGAAGCTGTGGTCTGCAACTTGGCTGATATCAACAGGTAGCTCTAGGCATTGCACACACTGAGCATGTGATTCCAAAAGGTGTGTTGCATATTACAGCCTTGAATAAAAGACATTTGTGGAGGTGATCATGAAGAGGTTGATCGGTTGTTGCAAAGCTCAGGAGAGTACCTGCAGGTGGGAGTAATTAGGCCTACATGACTGCCTGCGGACCTACTTCTGATACTAAGCCCTATGAGTGAGGTTATACAGTGATCTTGACCTGGGAAATGAGTGTCTTTGGCTGTCACCCTGGGAAGAAATGGGCCCAACCTTTAATCTGTCCTGGGGAAACTTTCGTGCTTTCTGGGTCCAGTGGGTGTGGGATAGAAAGGATGGCTTGATAAACTCACTGTTGTGGCCTGGTCAGCCGCTCAGGAGGAATGAATGGGTGAGTTGTGCATTAATAGTGGGGCCAGTGGGTTGAGTTGAGCAGATCAGGAGAAAAAAAAAAACACTCATGGACAACTTTGCTTTTGAACTATCACCCCTTTGTTGGCAATATTATTATGAAACAGGTGTATGCACCATAATATTCTTCTCTGGTATCACATAACCATCAACATCAATGGCAGTTTGGCTTTAGATCAACACACAGCACTCAGATAATAACGCAAGTGGTTAGAGATTTCCTGTTAGTGAAATATCAAAAAAATGCTCCACAGGTTCATAGGTACTTACTAGATTATTGATCCATTGATGATCTTTAGAAGCCTTGCTCTGCATCCCCATTAAGTTTTTAGCCCTTACAATTTAAGTATGAATAACTCAGAGCTGGTCAGAACATTTACATGTTACTCCTAACCAAAACGACAAGGGGGCTAAAGCATGGCTGAATATTCAGTTTCCCATCCATTCTTTCAGATTATGTTTGAATAGGGTAAGGGAAGTACTTCACTTTATGTGGAGAGGAAGACAATTCCAAAGAGGTGATATTCCCTGTGATACATATCTGTCCCTCCAGCATGTTCTATTTATGGTATAGAAGAGCTACAATCGATTAAGTAGATGTTTATTCCACCATTGGAATTGCAAATGTGTAGTAGATAAGTCTGTTGATAGCCCGTTTGATAATGAGGAGAGGAACAAGACTTTGAGATGGTCAGTGTAGTTTTTATGATTTACGCCCTTGTTTTTTTTGGTGAGAAAGTGTTGTGGTCATTCAAGTTGTATTAAATGTTTGGCTAGGTACATACTGAAGGGGGCATTATACCGATATGATTAGCCTAGTAAGTGCTGAATACAGTGGAATTATCACATCCCTGGACCTAAACACCATGCCTTTACTAATAAGCTGAGCAATGACAAAGGATTTTTTATGATAGTGGATACATGGGAATCAAAGGACAATTTATAGTCCATGTACATTCCCTGGCCCCTAACTACTGAATCAGTTTTCAGGGGGTCTATTGTCAATGTGTAACTACAGGGGCCATCATGCTTGCCAAAGGAGACTATTATACATTTTTTTGGCATTAAGTTTCAGTCCATGGTTATGACACCAGCTATTTATTTCAGAAAGGACCTCTTGGAGGATTTTGGTGTACTTTATGATGGCAGAAAGTTTACAGTCATCTGCAAACTTGGTCAGCTACAAATCTTTTACATTAGCTTTGACCTCTGAGATGTGAATGCCAAACAGGAGTAGCTCAAGAACTGAAACCTGGGGTATACCATTAGTGTTAAGTCTTGTGGAGGAGATAGAGTCACCAATCCTAGTTTCCTTGGTTCTATTTGTGAGTCAGTGTGCTATCTAATGATTTACATAAGGGTTAACATTTAGCTGGGACAGTTTATCAATGTTACCTGAATGTAGTACACCATTGTTTCAGTAACCTTTTTGAAGAAGTCAACCAGGTTAAGCAGTCTGTCCTTAACTAAACCAAACTGGCCTGGGTCAAGTGTTTTTAGTTGAGCTATGTCCTTATTTTATTAATTGCATAATGATCCTCTCCTTAGCCTTACAGATGATTATGGGTCTATAATTACATGGGCCCATTGATACCCCAACTTTTTGCAGGGGGATGACTACTGTTATCTTCCATTCATCTGTCACAAAGCCTGCTTGGAGAATGATATTGAATAGCCTCTGCAGTGGGTTTGATAGGTCCTGTTTCAGACTGGTTAGTAGGCAGCCAGGTATGTCATCCTACCCCATAGAATTAGTGTTCTTTGCATTGCAAAGTACTTTGAGGACTTTTTTGGGAGATTTGAGGGCAAGTGTAGGTGCAGATTTGTGATCCAGGAATGTAGGGGTGAAGTTAGAGTTAAATGTATCTGCTAGTAGACTGGCTATGTCCTCAGAGTCTGAATATGTGATATAATTTACTATTAAATCTGTGCAGTACTGAGCAGTGTTTCTGAGGATTCTAACATAGTTAAAGAACATTTTATGGTTGCCTTTTGCTAGGATGACTGGTTTTACCTCATATTTAGCAATGCTTGATTTGATCAAGGACTGGCGTTCATTACTAAGTTTAGAAGAACATTTTGACATATTGATAGTTACTTATTGCATGAAATATTTTTTTTTCTTTTATTGTAGAGCCTTTTTATATTTTTCCACAATAGGGGTTTATTTTCAAAATTTTCACTGTATTTGCTTCAGTGGGAAACAAATGCATCTATGCAACAATTCACATGTGCATAGAATTTGGTTATAAAGAACTTTGTATATGCAGTTGGGTCATCAGTTTTGAGGAGTATGTTGAATTTAGCCAGGGCATCACTCATTTTTTGTAGATTAACCTTGACATAATCCCAGAATACCAAGATACTTGATGATGTTTCTGGCTTCAGTTTAATGGTGATTGTAACTGATGTATGCTCTGATTTGACAAGGGAGAAAGTTACAACTGATAGGGAGTAGAGCTGTCCTGTACTTGTGATGGCCAAGTACAGGATTTTGTCTCCTCTAGTTGGGGTGTGGACTAACAGGTCCAGAGAGTTTACATTTATGAAGTCCAGAATTCTCTGGGCATATACATTAGTGGATGTATAAGTCTCCCAGTTGATGAAAAGTTAGCTGAAGTCCCCTAGCAAAATGGTGTTTGACCTAATACACAGGGACTGTATTCTAGTAAGGTAGGAGGTATGGGCCAAGGGGGGCATAGAGGGGGTCTTATAGTTAGTTATGATGTGATAAGGTTTTTTTTATGTAAGTTGGATGTGGTGAAGTTCCACATCATTATCCTGTCTAATGAGCCTAGAGGTGATATTTTGTTTTATGAATATAGAGACACTGCTGCCTTTAGTGCCTTCATCTAGTGAGGTGAGCCTGAGCATGTAGTGGATGTTGAAACCCTGCACTGGTTAGTGGTCTTGAACCAGGTTTCTGTGATGAAGCAAATATCGCTACCTTTCATGGTAAGCTGTGCCGGTATGGATTGAAGTTTTTTGTTGAGGCTGCTAGCTTTGAGCATCAATACCTTTATGTAATTCAGATTTTGTTCAGGGGCGGCTCGTGCTATCGGACTGCTGGACTGCAGCCCTCCCACCTAGAAAAAAAAAGAAAAATCTTTAAAACTAAAAAACAAAAACAGAAAAAAAAAAGAAAAAGTACGAGTCCCGACTCCTCTGCACATGCACAGACATTTGAAGACCTCAAACTGCCTTTATCAGCAGTCCAGATAGAGCTAGACAGGTACCCAGCAATCATTGCTGCAAATGCACCCAGGAATCAGTGCGGTGACAACCGCACAGAAGAGGAGGTCCAGACTGCTTCGGCTGCAGGCAGATCCAATGAGGACTGAGAGAGGTGAACTGCTCTCGCGGGACTTACATTGCACAGGCTCATTCAGGAGGTAGGTGTAGCAAGTTTTGGTTGCCGGCTGGATTGCTCCGTGTCACGGGTGGTTTTGCTGCTTCATGTTCATGGATTACTTCGTTTGGGTAGGTGTTTAGGACATACAGAAGGTAAGTGAAAGCTTTAAGTGTGTGTGTGTGTGTGTGTGTGTGTGTGTGTGTGTGTGTGTGTGTGTGTGTGTGTGTGTGTGTATGTGTGTGTAAAATGCCTCAGTTACTATATACTGGTGGCTAGAGAGAGCAAATGGTGGTGGATAGAGATACTCAGGCTTGAACCCTGTACCTTGGATGCAGGTGGCAAGGACCTGAATTCCCTATACACCACCATTTCTAAAAAAACTTGAAGATTTTTGCCTCATATTTGTTCTGTTCCTCATAAAATCTGTGGTTTCTGTATCTACATTTTTCCTTGCAAAGTCTGTAGTGTAGTGGTGCACTGGTAGCATTGCTGCCTAACAGCTACAGGTTCTCTGGTTTGATTCTTGGCTGGGGTGCCTTCTGTGTGGTGTCTGCATGTTCTCTCATCTTGCAAAGATGTGATTGGCATTTCTCTCTGCTCTGCTGAAAATTGTCTTTTGTTCCAAGTCAGACTAGTTTCCTAGTTAAATGTTTAAAAAATAACAGGCATTTGAATTTCAGACTTCAGAAAGTACATGGTAGTACAACATTGTTCTAGCAGTTGTCTAAGTTTATAACATGGATATTTGAAATTTGTCCCTATTTTTGGGACTGTATTCCCCCATTATTGGCTTTGTCCAGGTATTTTGTGCTAAGGTTGAGAGTTATCTATGGTGAGAACTGTATTCATTGAATGTTTGGGGGCTGTATTCCCCCCCATTACTGGCTTTGTCCACATGTTTTTTGCTAAAAGGTTGAGAGCTATAGTGAGAAATGAATTCACTGAATATGTTTGGGGGCTGTATTCCCCCCATTATTGGCTATGTCCAGGTATTTTTTGCTAAGGTTGAGAGTTATCTATAGTGAGAACTGTATTCATTGAATGTTTGGGGGCTGTATTCCCCCCCCCCATTAGTGGCTTTGTCCACATGTTTTTTGCTAAGAGGTTGAGAGCTATAGTGAGAACTGAATTCACTGAATATGTTTGGGGGCTGTATTCCCCCCATTATTGGCTTTGTCCAGGTATTTTGTGCTAAGGTAGAGAGTTATCTATGGTGAGAACTGCATTCATTGAATGTTTGGGGGCTGTACTCCCCCCGTTACTGGCTTTGTCCACATGTTTTTTGCTAAGAGGTTGAGAGCTATAGTGAGAACTGAATTCACTGAATATGTTTGGGGGCTGTATTCCCCCCATTATTGGCTTTGTTCAGGTGTTTTGTGCTAAGAGGTTGACAGCTATGCTGAGAACTGAATTCACTAAATGGTAGCGATTTAAGTTTGTCTTCCACTCTTTTGCAAAACAGCTGATTTGGCATAGTGGTATGCTACTCTGACTGTTTTGCACAGGGTCTCCTGGGTTAAAGACGTGGCAGTGAAATGTATGGTGGTAACACAGCATTTTATTCTAGCAACTTTCCAACATTATACAAGCAATGTTTAAAATGTGTCCCTGGTTGCCCCCCCCCCCCCAATAAATTTCGGCTTTTTCCAGATTTCTTGTGCTGCAAAGTTCAGAGCTACAACTGCGTGTCAAGTAGATTTTGCAAGGAGCTGAGAGCTGCAGGGGAACAAAACTTTAGTGCTGCTTATTTTGAGTCTGCTTGCATTAATAGCACAACAGGTAGTGTATTTGCTTTTGATGCAGAAGGC
Source organism: Protopterus annectens (assembly GCF_019279795.1). Lineage (NCBI taxonomy): Eukaryota > Metazoa > Chordata > Ceratodontiformes > Protopteridae > Protopterus > Protopterus annectens. The sequence continues at coordinate 465,304,417 of NC_056747.1, forward strand.
TGTGGGTTCTACTCCCACAGTAGATAGATGCATTGCTGATACTGTACTGTGTTGTAAAGTGGGTGGATGCTGCAGTCCTTTTTGGCAAAGATACCTAGAGTAGTAACTATGAACCTGTTATCAGTTTGCCATACAGTCCCTATTGCGATATTACTAGCTTATTTTTTTAATGCATGCAACATAGGCAATTTATTCCTCAAGGGCAACAGGCACTTTATTTGTAGATGAATAAACAGTGACATATAAAGTTGTTTGCTAGCAGCAACCTCTTCATTGTTACAGATTTCTTCAATGTGGAATTATTTAGATGACTTTTACTACTTCAGAGATTGTGCATATTTACTGATATTGGTGGACTGTAGAAGGTTGAGTAGACTTTTATGATGGAAATGTTATGAATTGGGTAGTTTTGTCATTGGTGCATGCATTTTGTTTCATTGTTTACTGGAAAAATGTTCAAAACAATAAATTTAAAATGCTGTCTAACAACTGTACTGTATTGTACAAGGAATATAATTTAGTAGAATCAGGAAGGTGTATCAAAGAGCACATGTATGTTTCATGTGCAAGGGGCCTATGATTTGAAAACAGCCCAAAGTTAATCTTTATCTGCCACTGGCAAAAGGTATTTTCTTTGAATGTGGGTTTCAATGCTGTTTCATTGAATGTGAGTTTCAAGGGCAGAGAAGTTTTTAATGCTAAGCCTGTTTTCATTGTGAGACTGTGTTGCTTTGTTTAGCAGATGTCTTGGTGTTTGTGCTGTAAAATGCAAAATAAAACTTTCAAATGAAATCCAGATCATCATAGAAGTAAAGCAGTATGCACATTAGTGTTTATGGTAAATGGAGTGAAATAGCCAAGTAATGCATCACTGGAATGGCTGCAGGGGAGGGGGGCTCCATTTGACCATGATTTTGTGAGGGGGAAGGGCGGCAAACACAAAGACAGCCCCAGCTGAACTATACCTCCCAACTGTCCAGATTTTCACAGAATGAATAGATTTTTGCTTCTTATTTTTGGTTTGTTCCTCATAATATTTGTGGTTTTCTGGAAAATCATTTAGGAATTAAGTCAATAAATAATGACACACTGAGTTTCAGACTTCATAACCTTCAGAAAAATGCATGCTAAAGTAAGACCTGTTCTATCAACTGTCTCAGTTTATACAAGAGCAATTTTTAGTACTGTTTATATGTTCCCCCAATATATTTAGCCTTGTCCAGATTTATTGCATTAACAGGTTGAGAGGTACATGCAAATAAATTGCTTTATAGAATTAGGCATAGCCAAACCTCTCAACTGTCCCCGAATTTGGCTCAAAATGTTGCTCTTCCCCTAATAATCCCTCCGCAAAATAGCAATTTTGGAAGAAAACATGGAGGGTTTACAATTTAGAAATAACTGTAATAATCAAGAGTTATATATTACTTTTATTTTAGAAGTGCATGTAGATTCTTTTATTTTGTCAGCTGCTCAAGTTAGCAGTACTATTATTAAAAAAAGTGTCCCTTCTTTGACAGGTTCCCAGCTGTATTGTGTGGCTATTTTATATTTTTTCATCACATTTTGGTCCATTTTTCATAAAATTGTTTTTTTTTGGCAAATTAATGGTAAATCATTAAAGACTGATGTTAGAAAATAATGACAGACATTTGAGTTTCAGATTTCATATCCTTCAGAAAATTCATACTAATGCAAGACCTACTATTCTATTATCTTTCTAAGTTTATAAGAGCAATGTTTAAAAATTGTCCTTATTTTTGGGCCTTTGTCCCACTTCTATGTATGGCTTTGCTCTGAGGGTGAGGTATGACAAATATGTCAGGGCCATCACAGTCAGCCAGAGACATTTCAAATTGTGACATACTTGTTGCACCCCACTCCCCCATGTAGTGACTCTGGATGTGTCCAAGCAAGGCAAGGAGCAGTTATGCAGTGTAAATGTGCAGTGTATCCCCCCATGCAGTGTAAATGTGCAGGGTATCCCCCCATCCAAGGTAGACACAAGTACTACAGTGGCTTTTCATCTGTTCTTGATTTTGCAGAATGGTCTGGTTTCTGTCATATTTTTGTACTGTTGATTTATGCTTATTACTCAAAGTGCCTGTTGCTCTGTGTTTTAAGTAGCAATGCTTTAATGACCATCAGGTAAGCTTGTCTGAGATCATAACATGCAAGTAAGCTTTAATAAGCATACTGTTAAAGAATTGCCAACATTGAAGCCTTTCTGTTGTTGCCATGCAGATAATACTTAACTAGATAATGTATAAGCGTTGGGTATTGAAATGCATATGGCAGTATTTGTAATAAAGGACAGGATTACATTATTTTAAGAAGCTCATTACACTTGTTGGAGACTTCCAGTGATCTCTGAGGGCTTTACCCGTAAACTAAACAGAATGCCATTCATGTGTGGTCCATAACCTGTACAGTAAGCAATGTATCTTGAGCTTGTTTGCTTTTCATTTTTTACTTTGATCATGTTTTCCCCATGAAACAAGTAGATAGCTGTCAGGCAGCAGGTATTTTTTGGATAAGAAACATTTTTACAAGTGGGGGCATCACAAAGATTGCTACTTTCAGCATGTTACTTGGTACTTTAATAAAGCTGAATATAAATTATAATGCAGTGCAAGGAGAAGCGGTTTGAGTTGAGTGCTGCATGTTTTTCTTATACTTGATTTTGACTGGCATTCCAGTAATGTATTTAAAAACTAATTTATTTTTTCATGCCTCACAACCTTTTTGTTTCCATCTAGATATTAAGTAAGCTGTCAAGCAGCCAATGTACTGAAATATTTTTATTCTTTTACACTTCATTTGTCTTGATTGGACTCTCATAATGAGGGTTTGGGACCCAGGGAAGCATATTTAATTAAAGTTTAGTTTTTGTGGTTTTGAGCACAGCTCCTCCCCTTTCTAGTTGTCTGCACCCCTTCCCATTGACCCCACCCATTCGGCTATCTCCTGCAGCCCCCCTTTGATTTAAAGTCACTAGCCACCACTGATTTTGTTTTGTTAAGATGGGCACTTATGAGTACTGACATTGCCTTAAAAAGGCCTTATGCAGGTAAACAAGGTTTTAGCTGATATACAAAAGCCTTGTGGAGATAAGTGGATGCTATTCCTGGCTAAGCATTTAGGGCTGTTTACCATTCCCCCCACACAGGCTGATATATATTGCACCCCTTTTGAATTGACAACAGAAGCAAAGGCAATTGTTGAAGTTGATAACCTTTTGTTCGTGTTGTGGTATTATTCTCATTGATGATAAAATGCTGCACAAGGCCAAGTTCATACCTGCCTCACTCACATATTCTGAGAGCTTCATCGTGTCTCTCTTTGTATAGTATGTCTCAAGTCATTTACTTTCACATGTGCTGTGACTGTGGTGAAAGAATTTGAGTGCATGCATGATGTAGAGAATGCTGGCACCTGAAAGGCAAATAAACATGACCCTCTCCTTATAATGATGCACCCCTCACCAGGCTTAGTATCTCACTATGAAGTCACCTATAACTGGGATTTTGGGTTCTGTGACAGTTTGTCTTATGGGCTTTTTGATATGATTCAATGGGAATATTAGATGCATATGCCATGGTGAGTGCTGCTTGAGTTGAGTGTTTGTGAAGTTGTTGAGGGTACGTGTTTCTTAGGTTACATTTAGGAGGCCTTTGTGGTTTATGTAGGTTACTTTTAAGAGCTTCAGCATATGCAGGTCTGTTTGTTTGGTCTGTACTGTGTGATAGGTGTAGTGTGGTATTATGGGCTACTGGCAGTCTATGTGTGAGAGCTTTGTGTCCAATAATTATTAAATAACTACATCTTTCACACACTATCAGTTTGTTTAAATAGTAGGCAACTGTCAGTAAACATGAGACAATTGCTACACTGTCTCATGATATGCATTTCAACCAAGCTGGCTGGTCCCACTTGACTTATCAGCAGCTTTTGATCCATTGGATCATGTGATGATCAAAATGTAGATCACTACTTTAGTAATCTAAGCAGTATTTTTTTAAACAAGAAACATCTTTATTAAATTAGCATGTATAACATAGGCTATGTTACATTTATATAAATAAAAATAAACTATAGTGGCACAATCTCAGTTGCAAACATTATACATTCCAAACTGTGCCAAGACAACTGTAACTGCAAACATTATACATCACTTTTAACATATCAGTCATTGTTAGTCAAACATCACATAGCTCATTCATATCCTGCCTTCTTTTAAGCCTTGTTCCTCCTCTGCATGTATTGATTCCACATTTCCCACTTTTTCGTATGTAATTTGGTCCTACTCTTTTCTAAAGATCCTAGTTCCAGTTGTTTTATCTCTGTTACTATATGTGCTACTTCCAGTAAAGTTTGTTTAGACTTTGACTTCCATTTTCTTGTATTTGCTTTTTTGGCAGCCATCATAATTAGACTCAGCAAGGCCTTACTACATCTAGGCAGTTCTGTTTCTGTGTCAGCTCAAAAAATCATTTCCCTAGTTACTCCAATTTGCTCACCCAGCATCTCTGACAGAGCAGTCTGCAGGGAATCTTTAAAGTCTGCCAAATTATTACACTCCCAGATAATATGTTCCCAGTTATCTCTATCGTCCCCATCACACCTCCAACATTTGCTGTCTACCTGAGTAAAAATTATTTGAAGTCTGCTTGGGGTATGAAAATACCCATGTAAACACTTCCAGCAAAGATGCTAAATCGTATATATTTTGTTGCATATTTGGGAGACATACATATATCCCCCATTGTTTCTTTGTGAATTGCTTATCTAATCTCTCTTCCCAATCCTTCCTAATCTCCTCTGACTGATTCTTATATTTATCATGCAATATTTTATATTCTCTACTAATTATTCCTTTCTTAATGGTAACTTCTGTTCTAGATTCTACTAAAAATTCTAACAGTGCTGGTCTTTCGTTTACGACCCCTATTTCATTCTCTTTGCCTATACTCTGATATCAATCCTTGATATGGAAGGCACTCTCTAGCCTGTGGTCCAAATAAGTTCCTGGCATCTTCACATTCTATTACCTTTCTGTCTCTAGTTATTTGCTCCCAATACCTTGGTTCATTTGCCAGTTTTCTCCAATATATTCCCAACCCTCTTACCTAATGTCTGTATTCCTAATTGCAATCATCCCTATTGGCAGAATCTCCTTTCTCCATTCCAGTGTTGGCTTGCTACTTTATGAATATATTATTCTGTATGATTATTGTTGTACTCCTTAAAGGTCTGCATCCAGAGTTTCAGTCTCTCCCTGTTACTTGAACCACCCCATCTCCATTTCATCAACATCTCTTTCAACTTTGAATTACATTTTTCTTCTTGTGCTAGGTATGGGAGCCTTAACTGTGTTGCTCTGAAATACCCCTTCAATTTGGGTAATCCCAATCTGCCTTGTTCTATTGGAAGAATAAGTTTATCCCACTTGACTATTGCTGTCTGCCCCTCCCAGATAAAATCATTCAGCTCTTTATTAATTGTCATCCACATCTTCTCCTCTGGTTGATGAAAATATGCCTGACCAATGTACAAGACTTAAGGTACTAAAAACATTTTAACTGCTTGTATCTTACTATCGATATCCATATAAGAGAGCTTCCATTTTCTCAGTTTTTGTATTATCTTTTGTTTAGTCTCTTCCCACATATCCTCAGCTGCCACGCCATTATAATTTTTAATCCATACTTCTAAATACTTCATTTTATCATGTCCCCATAGATATGAACATTGCTGAACTAATTTGAATGTGAGCACATAATTTACCACCATTGCTTTTGTTTTAGCTTCATTAGTTTTGTATCCGAAAAGGTTTGAAACTGTCTCAATATTTTCCACACACTGTAATTTCCCTTTCTGATTTTGTCAGGTATAAAATAATGTCATCTGCAATTAGAGCCAGCTTTTCTTGACTCCCATACCAATTATATCCTTGAATTTCTGAGTCCTTTATTTTCTTTGACAGTGGTTCTAAATATAATGCAAATAACAAAGAGGAGAGATGACACCCCTGCCTGGTTCATCTGCTCAAGCAGTGATTATCAGAGAGGACCTCACCCACTTTAATTTTAGACTCTGATCCTTCATATACCTTCCTAATCAACCTTATAATTGTATCAGGGAAATGTAAATCCTTGCATTGTTCTGCTCATAAAATCTCAACATACTCTGTCAAATGCTTTCTCTGCATCAAAACCCACCGGCAACCTTGGTGTTTTCTTACATTCTCCTTCCTTCTGGATCATGACTGTTCTGTTTCTGTTGTCGAGTGTTTGCCTTCCCTCCACAAAACCACATTGATCCATCTCTATCAATTTTGGCATCCTTTTTTGCCATTATTTTAGTCATTATAGACATAAACACTTATTAATTGTGATTTAGTATTAACATGGGCCTGTATGAAGCTGGATCTGATGGATCTTTAGCTTTAGGTATTACAGCTACTGTTGCTTTCTTCCAGGATGTCGGTACTTCTCCTCCTCTTAAAATACTATTTAACAAAACCTTCCAGATCTTTATCAGTTTTCCCTTCTAGCTTCAAAACTTCAACAGGAATACCATATATTCTTGGCGGCTTTCTGTAGATTAGTTATACATCACCATTTTTATCGCATCTCCTCTTATCCTGTTAGTAATTGAGCCTCCTCTCCCTCTAGCCTTGGCATATTTAATTCTTACATAGACATTTCCATTTGTAGCTTTTCTTGATTTTCATATTTCTCTGCTTTATACAGACTTTCATAGAATTTCCAAAATATATCTAATACTTGTACAGGATCTCTTGTTATCTTCCTTGTTATAGGGTCCCTAAGCTTGGTGACAGCCCCTTTGTTTTTTCTGTTGCCTGAGTTGTTTTGCTAAAAGTTTTTGTGCTCTAGAGTTATTATCAAAAACAGCTGCTTAACAGCAATCTTTGTAAGCTCATGCATATTATTGAGGTAATCCCTTATTTTCTGTTCAGCATTTTTAGTCGCTCCTCTTCTTTTTCTGAGATTCCCACTATTTTGCAATACTTTTAATATTTGTCAGTCCCTCTAAATAATTCTTGTTACTTCTTAACCATATCTCCTTCTATTTTACTTCCACCCTATTTTTAAATTGCACTTTAATTTTATATCACTCCCTAGCTATATTTTCAGAATATGTTTCTGTCTTCTGTAATAGCTCCTGAATAATTTCCACTACCCATTCCTTAAATTCCTCTTTTCAACAGATGGGAAAGCACCAGTGTCTCATTTTTATTTTATTATACTGTTTTTTTTTTATTTTAGTTATTATTGGCACATGATCTGAAACAGTTATTGGGTGTGTATCAAGGCCTTCAATTAAATGGACATGTTGCTGTGAAATGTAAATCCTGTGTAGCCTAGCCCAGTTTTTGTATCTTGGGGAATAATATGTAAATTCACCCTGAATTCCTAGTACTGAATTCACATCTTCCATACCAAATATTTTCATAAATCTCTTTAAAAATCAACCCTCCTTTGTTATATTTCCCTTTCTGGGCCCCCCAGATACATCTTCACTGTTGCAAATCAAATTCCACTCCTCACCTATAAATAATTTTCCTTGCTGAAAGCTGATTATCTCTCCCAGAATTTTCTTTAGCTGCATTATAGCAGTTTTCGGTGGAATATAAATACATGCCAGTGTAATCTTCCTCCCTTGCCAGTAGCCCTTTATTACTACAAATCTATCATTATTGTCTTTCTTGCCTCTTCTATTATTACTGAAGCTCCTCTTGCCATTAATATAAGTACTCCTGTATTCCTTTGCCCCAGGTATTCTGCTGAATAACCATCCTAAAAACCTTTCTTTATCAAATTCACAATTTTAGTTCTTTCCAAGTGTGTCTCCTGTAGCATAGCTATTTGCACTCTACATTTTTAATATAGTTCACTCCTCTTTTTGTATTTATCTCTGAGACCATTAACTTTTAAAGACATTATAGAAAGAATGATATTCTTGAGGGATTATTATTCCAATCTTTTATGTATAACAGCTTTTTTTGTTAAATGTCTTGTTCCAGCTTTTCTGTTACATGCATGCACTGTTTGGTAGGCTAATCTTTTATACAGTTGATATGATGTTGTCAATATTCACATAATCCTTGACTGCAGGTTCAGTTCCATATCTCAGAACCAATTTGGCCACTATTCCAGCTCGCACCTTCCAAAAACTCTCAAGCTTAGCTCTACCCATAATGCTCCTCTCAAGATTACCTCAGATCTCACCTTCTGCTTTAAGTGCCAGACATGTTCTCTTGTCAGCTCTCGAGCCACCAATTTATTGTGACTGTAAGTATCTCTTTTTTCGAATTCTTTCTAAATAGTTGTTTCTCTAAGACCTTATTCTTTACCCAGCTCTTCTACTCTTAACTTTCCTGGTGTGTTTTTTCCTCCAGTTTACCATCATTGGTAGTCCTCCTTCCCCTTTACCATTACGGTAATCTTCCGTACCATCATTGGTACCTCTTTCCTCTATTCTTTTACCATTATAGTAACTATTTCGTACCATTGTTGGTATATTATTTCCTTTACAAAAACAAAAACTAAACTTTCTCGTGTGTGTGCGTGTGTGTGTGTGTGTGTGTGTGTGTGTGTGTAACTGCATTTTTGCTGACATTGCTAAAAAGACTAAAGGCACTTCTGGCTTCAAGAGATGCCAAAAGTGTGACCGTAAACTTCTAAATTCTGACAGACGTGACTTGTGTGTTTACTGCTTGGGCCCGGTACATCTTTAAGACGATTGTGCCATCTGTTATGGCTTTAGCCACTGGGCCCTCGTAGAAAGAAAAATAAGTTAATTCTGAAAGGCCTGATAAAATCTAACTTCAATGAGGCCATATCTCTGACTTCTAAGACTAATGTTAGCTCTCCTTCTTTCTCCTCTTCCTCCTGGCATAAGGGTTCTAAGATGAGGAACTGCCTGTTAGAAAGCTAAGTCTTCCCCTTTTCCCATAGTTTTGGCAGAACCAGAGGAAAAGCATTTGCCATCAGCACTGCCGATCTCTGCACCGACAATTTCATCACCCACTACTTCCTCATCTCAGACCTTTTCACCTTCCTCCGTTCCACCGATCTCTGAACCAAAGGAGTTTTCTTTCAAGAATTTGCCACGAACAAGGTACTCCCCAAAAATTGACCCCTTTGTAGACCTACAACCAAGCCCATTTCTGGATAGACCCTGGCCCTCTTTGGTCTGTTCATTCTGCTCCACAAAAGACTCATTCAGTCTCATGTTTTGAGGCTAGGGGACCAGCTCCTAGTGGTGAGGGGATTAGCCACATCCTCGGTTCCTTGCACTTCTGGCTCTGGAACTCTACATGTCTCTCACCCAGTTCTTGTTTCTCCACTGACTCCAGCTGAGCATTCGGAGTCCCCAGTTCTGACAGTTCTAGCATCAACTGTATTGGCACTGTTGAGAGCCTTATCTCCTGCGCCAATAACTACCCTGAGCTCTTCAGTTCTGTCAGAACCAGAGATCTCTCAGGGTTGGAGATTTACTGTTGGTTCCAGGGAGCATGGCTGGAAACAGATCTTATCAGAGCCATCCTTGCTTTTCAGAGCTTTGGCACAGGTAAGTTAGACTCCAACTTCGGGCTTGGGGGTGGCTACCTCTGTGAGGGATAGGACCATGGTTTCATAGGAGTCTGTTTAGATTCTGGGCTCCCATTCCTCGAGAGGGTGGGCCTGATTTCTGGGCCATGGAGAGAGTCTTGTCCACTACTGGCTCACAATTGATTCCTCTCTCGATGGAACAACATCCCAGTGCTTCCCCTCACCCAGAGCCACCACCAGCCTCTGACCTGGGACAGTGGGCACATAAACTTCAGGATTCAACTGTGGTGGTTATGCCCTCTTCAGACACCTCCCCGGTCAGTCCCACTGAAGATGTGCCCTGGAAGAGAAAGTGTAAGAGGAAGCACTTGGACTCTCCTGAAGAGTCTTACACAGAAGATACTGACTTTGATGAAGGGGATGGTTCCACAAGGCCACCCCCAGAAGATGTCTCATTCGGTGACATTCTGAAGATCCTTAAACAGAGGGGTGGCTGAACTTTCCAACAACTTTCCTCAGAGGAGTCTGTATACCTAGAGGCTTTCCATGCCCAACAATCTATTGCTTAGATCTTTCCACCTGCTGATGATCTGATTAAACTGATTGCCCAGCGGGCCAGTCTGTAAAAAAACAGATCATATACTGTCCACTCCCATGGATCAACAGCACTGCACTAAAGGGAAGCCAGTGGATTCCATGGTGATTGCGGCAGCCACCAAAAAGGAACTTGCTGATGAAAGTCCTACTATCCATCCTCCTAATAATTAGTTTAGGATGATGGATAGATTTGGGAAGGGTGCATATGCTTTATCGGCCTTTGCACTTATGTCCTTGAACTTTATGGCACATTTCACCAGGCTTCAAAGAGATCTGATAAAGGAGTTATCAGACACTCTAACAGGAACCATAGCTGAGGGAATTCAGGCTAAAGTGGTTTCCCAGCTTTCCACCATTGATTCAATATGTAGTTCTTCCATGAGGCTCCTTGCACATGCAGCTGAAAGGATGACTATGACAGCGGGTTCCAGCGTAGCTATGAGGAGACACACCTGGATGCAATTATGCAAGTTTGTGGAGCCATTTAAATCTTCTTTTGTCAATGCTCCCTTTGATGGAACATTCCTTTTTGGCCCGAAAGTTAAAGAGACTCTTGCCAGTGTGTGAAAGAAGGAAAGATACATTCTGCTGTGGGTGTACACTTTTCCAGTCCTCAACGGCCCTACTCTAGGAATCAGAGGAGTGGAAGGCTGTGGATCAAAAAGTCCCAAGGGCCTTCCAGGACTCATGTGGTAACAACTGTCCTTGGGGCAGAGGGGGAGTTATAATGGTTATGATGGAAGATGATGTGCTAGAGACAGAGGTGGCTTGCAAAATCAGGGTTCCAGGGATTCTTTCCCCTGGTAATTCCTATCAGCACTCCTGAATGGAGGCCCAATTGCCATCCTCTGGAGGCAGTTGAGGGACAAATTTCCCTGTACCTATCTGCCTGGCTAACCGTAACAATGTTCAATTGGGTGCAGAGGATCATAACCAGAAGTTACAATATTCCCTTCTTAAAACAACCCAAACAACCAAACAGAATCTCAGATGTTACACCCAGTCACAGAGATGCCGCAGTTCTAGAAGTTCAAAAACTGTTCGACAAGAGAGCTATCTAAACAGTCCCACCAGACCAGATAGGATCCAGGATTTATTCAAGATTCTTTTCAGTGCAAAAGAAAATGGGGACTGGAGACAAATTTTGGATCTCAGTGTCTTGAACAAGTCAGTTCAATGAAACAAATTCTGGATGGTCACTGTTGTCTATTCTCCTGTTCTTAGGGAAAGAAGACTGGATGTGCTCAAGAGTTCTTCAGGATGCATATTATCATATAAAAATAGACAGATGCTGTAGAAGATTTCTGCACTTCCGTTTGGTTGCCAGTCATTATCAGTTCAGAGCCCTGCCCTTTGGTCTAACCACAACCCCCAGGGTGTTCACCAAATGTATGGCAGTGGTTGCAGCTTACTTCAGACTGCAAGGATTCCGGTGTTTCATACCTATATGACTGGCTTATTACTGCAACCACCAGGCATCTACTGCAGCAAACAGGGAACTATGTCGTTCAAACTTGCTCCATGCTGGGGATCACTGGAAACTATGAAAAATCCCATCTAGAGCCAACACAGCATTCAGAGTTCATAGGAGCAGTGTTGGGCACAACCACCTGTATTGTGTGTCTACTCCAAGAAATACTTCAAACAATAAAGTCACTAGTCAGACGGATTATTCACAACAGAACACTAACTGCAAGACTGGTATTACAGACTCTAGGATCTATGGTGGCCACCATTGCTGTAGTTCCCCTTGCAAGGTTTCACATGCGAATTCTGCAATGGCTGTTGGTGTCACAATGGTCATTACTGACACAACCAATGTCTCATCAAGTTTGAATAATCAATTTATGCAAAAAAAAAGACCTGAGTTGGTGGCTCCACTCCAAAGACATTCTACCGGGTTGTCCCTTCGTCCCTCCTCAGCCCCAAGCTATAGTGACCATGGATAGGGTCCATGGACCATCCCGGATAGGCTCATCATCATTATCAGCCTACTTTTTCCCATTTTTTTCTACATGGGGTCAGGGTATCATGTTAACTGTTGACAACTCTCTTGACTGAGTGCCACATTCTTCCCTTCTTCAACACTCATGCCTGACTGTCGCAGATCTTCTTTCACACAATCCATCTACCTCTTTGCCGGATATCCTCGCTTCTTCTTGCCTTCTTCCTGTCTGTCCCAAATCTTCCTCACCAGGTCTTCTGCTTTTCTGCACATGTGTTCAAACCACCATAATCTGTTCTCTTTGATGTTTTCTGCAATTGGTGCTACTTTGGCTTCTGCTCTTATGTCTTCATTTCTTCGTCTGTCCCACAGTGTGCATCCTACCACCCTTCTCAAGCACTTCATTTCCATCACCTCTAGCTTCTTCAACTGTTCTGCCTTTACTGCACAGGTTTCTGTACCATACAGTAGTACTGGGTGCACCCCTGTCTTGTACACCTTACTTTTCAGCTTCTTTGGCATTATTGTATCATAGAATACACCTGACACTCTATGCCAGTTGGCTGCAGCCCCTCTGATTCTAGCTTTGACCTCTTCATTCAGACCTCCCTTCACCTCAACCACCCCTCCCAGATACTTGATGCTGTTTACCTGTTCCATTATCTTCCCTTCTATCTCTATTCTCAGCTTCTTCTGATTTCCCCAGTTTGCTGCCATTACTACCATCTTATTTGTGCTTAGTTTCATCCCATATGCCTTCAGTTTTGCATTCCATTCTCCTATCCTTTGCTGAAGTTCTAGCTCAGACTCAGAATCTGCCTGTAATGCCACATCATCTGCATACAGAAAGCTTGCTGATCCAGCCCCGCTGACCTGTTTGCTAATGTAGTCCATCACCAGTATGAACAGCACTGGGCTCAGAGCTGAACCCTGGTGTACACTCACTCCCACTGGGAACCCTTGTGTGAGGCCGAACACTGTTCGTACTTGAGTCACTGGGTCCTTGTACATAGCCTGCACTAATTCTGCCAATGTTTCTCGGATTTCAGACCACCACAGTACTGACCAGATCAGCTTTCTTGGGACCTTGTCATATGCTTTCTGTAAGTCTAGGAATGCCCAGTTGGACTCTCTCCTCATCTCTAGTTCTTCTCAAATATTTGTCTCACTGCAAACATCAGGTCAGTCATACTGCATCCTGATCTAAATCTGAACTGCTCATCTCCCATCTTACATTCTACTATTCTGCGTATCCATTTATCAGTCACCCTCTCCAGAACTTTCTTGCAATGTGATAGGAGTTTGATGCCTCTGTACTGCCCAGAGTTGTAGATGTCCCCTTTGTTCTTGTACACTGGCATGAGTATGCTTATTCTCCAGTCATCTGAGATATGCATTTTTCTCCACACTATTAGTACCCTCAGGATCCATTGCTCCCCTATCTCACCATACATCTTTATCATATCTGCTGTGACCTCATCCTGGTCTGCTGCTTTCCCTGACTTCATTTTCGTTAGTGCTGTTCTTACTTCTTCTAGGGTGGGCTCCTCTTCTTCTCTCATTGTAGGCTGCTTCTGGGGCAGTACAGCTTCTGTGGGGATTTCTTCATTCAGAAGCTGCTAGAAATAGTCCTTCCATCTGCCTTTGATGTCCTGTGGAATGGTGAGCAGGTTGTTGCTGGCAACCCTTATGAAGGGTGTCTGACTATCTTCTTTATCTTTCTGTCTTTGCCTTGCAACCTGATATAGTTTCTTTGTCCCACTTACTGAGTCACTTTCCAGAAGCTGGTAGAGTGCCTCCAATGCCCTATTCTTTGCTATTGCAACTTCTTTCTTAGCTTCTTTGTTAGCCAACCAGTAATCCTTCCTAGCCTGGTCAGTTTTTTTGTATCTCCCACTTCTTCATGCACTCCTCCTTTCTTTTGATAGGGTGGGGGGGGCATTATCTGGGAAAGACATTCCAAGGCACTTGGTCCCAGTTAGAGGCCAATTTGCACATCAGTGTTCTAGAGATGAGTGTGGTGCTTCTAGCGTTGCAAGCATTCCAAGAGACCCTCCCCTCGGGAATGATTGCGATCCAAAGAGACAACATGTCAGTGGTTCAGTACATCAACAAACAAGAGGGAACCAGCTCTTACCCTCTATGTCAAGAAGCTCTCAGAGTTTGGCAATGGGCAATTTCAACTGATCACTTTCAAGTTGCAATGCATATTCTGGGGAGTTCCAACGTGATTGTGAAGAAATTGAACAGGAACATCCTCATGTCTCACGAGTGGTCTTGCAGCTCTTTGGTGGCAGAAAGGCTATTCCATCAATGGCACCAGCCCTGCTGGGATCTCTTTGCATCCCCTTTGAACAAGTGCAGCAGCTACTTCACCTTGATCACCCCCTCCCAGAGAATTTCCAAGAGATACTTTCCTTCACGATCTACTGGTATATGGTCTGCTGTATGCCTTTCCCCTGATTCCTCTCATTTCCCAGTTTCTGAAGAAAGCCAACAGGTTGAAGAACAAGATAATTCTCATTGCTCCATTCTGGCCTTGACAGATATGGTTTCCTTTTCTGTGGCCTCAGTTTAGAAACCCTGGACACTAGACCCCAGCTTGAGACGTATTGTCCCATCCAGAGAGACTCGTTCACCCAAATCTTCAAAATCTCAAGCTCACTGCATGGCTTCTCTAGTTCCAGTGATTGCCAGGCATAACAGCCTTACTGCCCCAGTTCAACAAATTGTCCTAGCCTCCCACAAACCTTCAACTAGACAGTTATACAGCATCAAGTGGAAAACATTTTCAAAATGGGCTACAGACAGCAATCTCAACCCATATTCTGCACCAATTCATAAGATCTTAGAATTTTTAGCATCATTTTTCAATACGGGAGCATCCTCCTCAGCTATATGGATTCATCTAGCTGCAATTTCACATTTTCATAATGGTCTAAATGATACAGCTGTAATGTCACACAAACTTTGTAAAGTCTTTCTGAAAGGAACTTTATTGCTGAGACCACCATACAAAGATCCATCTACTCCTTGGGACTTGAATCTGGTGTTACAATCTCTAATTAATCCTCCATTTTAACCATCAACAAATTGTGATTTGAAGTATGTATCGTGGAAAACCTCATTTTTGGTTGCTATTACTTCTAGAAGAATATCTGAGTTACAGGCCTTATCTTGCAAACCTCCTTACTTAATTTTTCATATGGACAGGGTATCTTTGTGAACAAATCCTTTCTTTTTACTGAAAGTAGTATCTGACACTAATATCAATCAAACTATACAACTTCCAGTATTTTTCCCAAATTTTCAAACAAAGGGGATTTTACCTCCACAGAACAAAGGAATTCAGAAAATCTGATCAGCTGTTTCTTTCATTCTCTTCTGCTGCTCTGGGCAAACCACTTTCTAAGGTTACTCTGGCTAGATGGCTCAATGACTGCATAACCTTTATAATAAAAGGAAAGTGCAGATGCTGGGGCCTGTAAAGGCACATTCTATGAGGGGAAAGAGATGCCTCCGCAGTCTTCCATGCCAGAGCTTCTATAAATTATATATGTGCAGTGGCTACTTGGGCATCCCCGCATACCTTTATTACTCATTACAAGTTGTATCTGGTCTCTAGGGGACAGGGATCTTTTGTTTTGATAGTGCTCAGGAATATTTTCCATGAGACCTCTCAGGATTTCGGTAGCTGGGCACTCTGTCCCACAGTCAAGGATTAAGAGAAGATTAACAACATCAGATAAAGAAGTTATGTCTTACCATAATGCTCTATCTGTGTTGTCAACGTTCACTTATCCTTGACATCCCACCCTCCTTCCCCCTGCCTTTTGGGCTTCTTGTTGAACAGATCTATCTCAATATGACTGGATTATTCCTTTATGATTACAGATATGGTCTCTGATCTGTTATTTCCTGTCTGGTACTATTTTATGCAAACTCAATATGAGGTAATCTTGAGAGGAGCATTATGGGTAGAGCTAAGCTCAAGAGTTTTTGGAAGGCACGAGCTGGAATAACAACCAAGTTGGTTCCAAGATATGGAACCAAACCCACAGTCAAGGATAAGTGAAAATCGACAACACAGATGTAATGTTATGGTATGATATAACTTCTTTTTTCTTGTCATTTCCATTTAAGCCTATGTCACATCTTGCAAAACTTTTTATTTTTTTGAATACCCTCTAATAAAAATAAACACACACACATCCAATACCCCCCTAAAACTTACTAACTTAATAACACACAAAACTGTGCACATCTTCAAATATTGAAGTTTTACCCCCCAATAGAAACAAAAGTTCCAAGCTGACAGCTACACACACAGACTCAAGCTAAACAGAAGGAAAGATTGTCTGTGCTAAGACGCATGGTAGATCCTGTGATTCTGTTGTGGCGCCTGATTTTGCCTTATCTTTATATCTCTCCTAGCTGGTAAAACACTTGAATGTTTTCAGAAAACATTTTCTCCAAGCCATTTCTCTTTATCAGATTGTCTGCTAGTGACACGGGAACCAGATACAGGACTGTTTACTAGAAAAAATACCTTATGATATTCAACATTCTTTTTCATTTACTTGCTTTCTGTTAAAACTTGTTAGTATATAAAACTAATGGCCTTAGCCTAGTCATTCCCCTATGCAAGAATGAGAAAAAGCACATTCATTTTTCTTTTGTCGTGCTCTTTTAACCAGATTCTTTTTTTTTTTTTTACATTGCAGTGCATACATTTGTTAAAAGTGAACAAGGAGAAAGAGAGAAGGGAGAAAGAAACAAAAAGAATAAACAGAAGCATCTATTTACATTAGTATCCCCATTACATTTAAAAATAACTGAAAAAATGTTATAACATGCAGAGAAAATCATGCACCACTTAAGTAATACTGTTAAGAAAAAAATATATTTTTCTTACAGTTAACTCTGCATCCTCTCTCCCTTTTCTTAGTATTTTTCTTAACAGTAATGACATGAAGTAGGGCATATGCTTTAGAACTCCCTACAAGTTTAACAAAGTTCAAACAAGTCCGATATTTCCAGATTTTCTTGTTCAGTCCTGTTTTACAAATACTGTTACTGCTTTGTAATTCCACATTTGTCAGTTTCCAAGTAAATGAATTTAGTCTCCAAACAGTAATGACAGGAAGTAGGGCACATGCTTTAGAGTCCCGTACAAGTTTTACAAAGTCCAAGAAAGTCCAATATTTCCAGATTTTCTTGTTCTATTCCTGTTCATATCCATCAAACAAACCCTGACTCTGCTTCATCTCCAGTGCACTTCTGATTCTTCTAGTCAACTCCTATGCTTTGTTTTCTCTCTCAAGCACTTTCTGTTGAAACACTGGGAAATGTTTCACTGGCACAGTATCTCTGTGGTCTTTATTACCAGAAGAACAAGAAGTAGAATCTCCTTCTGTTTTACAGCTCAACTTTTGTTGGACAAACTTTTGTATTTCTTCCTTAGCATGTACTTCATCAAAAATGCTTTTGTTCCTCCAGGGAAAAATATTTTGAAGATAGCTGGGTACAGCAGTTTGAATCTCATGCCTGCTTCTTGACATTCCCTAATGGAATAAATGTATTCCTCTTCTGCCTGGTGTACGAGTAGTCATTCTACACAAATACTCTGTTGTCTCCCACTTTTAGCACTTTGTCTTTCTGCCACAGTTTTGTCAGAATCAACTCCTTCTGCTGGTAAGACTGCATTTTTACAATTAAAGGTCTAAGTTGTTTTCTCATAGCCAGGTATGGAGCGTACATACGATGTGCCCTTTCAATTAACAATTCTTGTTGTGGAATACCAGTCCAGTTGCTTATTTCTGTTTTCATGAAATTAATCAGTCTGTTCCTTCCAGGTTCTCAGGTACAGTAGAAAATCTCAGGTTTTCTCTAAGTGCTCTATCCTCTAATTCTATTATTTTTTGAAACATCTCTTCGTATGCAGTCTCATATTCACCCAGCCTTTTCTTCATTTCATCTTCTGAGTTTTGTAGTTTTATCATCTTATCTGAGTATCTGTTTAAAGCTTCTTCCATTATTTCCTGACTTTTATTGTTTGAGTTGATATATACTCTATCAGTGTTTCATTTATTTCAGTCAAGTCTGTATGCAATTGCTTTATACTTTCCTCCGGGTTACTGGAAGTCATGTCTAGAGCTTGCACTTCTTTGTGCTGAACAGCTACAGTACTTTTCCCAGTCAGTGTATTTTCATCACCTTTTGTAGCTGATTTTCCTTCAGGTCCTCTATATTTCTTTTCTCCTGGAACCAGGTAGTGCACTTACAAGTTAGTTATTGAAATTTCTCAGAAATCCAGATCCACTGACTTTCTCTGCTAAGTTTCTGTTTACACACATGGAGAGCCAGAATTAAGTTCTTACTCAATATGCAACCATCTTAGAAGTCCTAATCTAAGCACTATTGGTTTGATTCTTGCCTATAATATGACCATTGGCTCTGCATTTTAAACAGCTATAATTAAAGTTATTCACTATTTTGCTGTTTCAATTTGTTGTACATGCTTAACTTCAAGAACTGAATTATAAATAAATAAATACATAAAATTATTATTTCTCCAGATAAACTCTTGTATATAGTTAATATGCTGTTTCATATAATTTGTTTTGATTGTCTTTCTTTGTATATATATATATATATATATATATATATATATATATATATATATATATATATATATATATATATATCACTAGTATTGTCAATAAAACTTTGTTAAAAAAAGAGGAAGTTTTATATTCTCTTCTTCAATCCCACTACTGCTATAACCTTATTGTGCACTACATTGAAGTAAACAGATACAAAAGATGTGAGTGACATTACTAATGCACATTACAAAGTTGTGTGTCCTTTCTACAGACAACCTATTTACAGGATTTTGTGTGGGATGAAAGAAATTCAGAGGAGTGGAGCAAAATGGTGCATTTTCTGCAACAAGAGCCATATAAAGAAAGTGTAAAATGTTTTTGACACATACACACATATATCTATCTATATATTTGTATATATTATAAAAATATACACACACACATATGTGTGTGTGTGTGTGTGTATATATATATATATATATATATATATATATATATATATATATATATATATATACAGTGGCGGCTGGTGACTTCAAATCACAGGGGGGCTGCAGGAGACGCTGAATGGGTGGGGTCAAAGGGAAGGGGTGTGGTCAACAATAAAGGGGAGGAGCTATGCACAAAACCACAAAAAACTAACTTTAATTAAATACGCTGCCCTGGGTGGCAAACCATCATTATGAAAGTCCAATCAAGACAAAAATAAGTGTAGAAGAATAAAAATATTTCAATGCATTGGCTGCATGACAGCTTACTTAATATCTAGATGGAAACAAAAGGTTGTGAGGCATGAAAAAATAAATTACTTTTTAAATACATTACTGGAATGCCAGTCAAAATCAAGTATAAGAAAAACCAGAAGCACTCAACTCAAACCACTTCTCCTTGCACTGCAGTTCTAATTATAATATATTCAGCTTTATTAAAGTACCAAGCAACATGCTGAAAGTAGAAATCCATGTGATGCCCCCACTTGTAAAAATGTTTCTTATCCAAAAAAGACCTGCTGCCTGACAACTTGTTTCATGGGGAAAACATGATAAAAGTAAAAAATGAAAAGCAAACAAGAAACAAGCTCAAGATACATTGCTTAAAGGATTACTGTACAGGTTATGGACCACACATGATTGGCATTCTGTTTAGTTTACGGGTAAAGTCTGTAGAGATGACTGGAAGTCTCCAACAAGTGTAATGAGCTTTTTAAAATAATGGAATCCTGTCCTTTAATACCTAAGGCTTATCAAGTATTCTCTGCATGGCAACAACAGAAAGGCTTTCAATGTTGGCAATTCTTTAACAGTATGCTTATTAAAGCTTACTTGCATCTTACGATGTCAGACAAGCTTACCTTATGGTCATTAAAGCATTGCTACTTAAACACAGAGCAACAGGCACTTTGAGTAATAAGCATAAATCTGAGTAATAAGCATAAATCAACAGTACAAAAATATGACAGAAACCAGACCATTCTGCAAAATCAAGGA
Source organism: Protopterus annectens (assembly GCF_019279795.1). Taxonomy (NCBI): domain Eukaryota; kingdom Metazoa; phylum Chordata; order Ceratodontiformes; family Protopteridae; genus Protopterus; species Protopterus annectens. The sequence goes on from NC_056747.1 coordinate 465,324,632, forward strand.
CAGATGAAAAGCCACTGTAGTACTTATGCAGTGTGTCCTCCCCATCCAAGGTAGATACAACTACTCCTTGCCTTGCTTGGACACATCCAGAGTCACTACATGGGGAGTGGGGTGCAACAAGCATGTCACAATTTGAAGTCTCTCTGGCTGACTGTGATGGCCCTGACACATTTGTCATACCTCTCAACCTCAAGAGCAAGAAATCTGGACAAAGCCATACACAGAAGTGGGACAAAGGCACAACAATAAGGACAATTTTTAAATATTGCTCTAATAAACTTAGAAAGATAATAGAATAGGTCTTGCATTAGTATGAATTTTCTGAAGGGTATAAAATCTGAAACTCAAATGTCTGTCATTTTCTAACTTCAGTCTTTAGTGATTTGTCACTAATTTGCCAGAAAACACAATTTTATGAAAAATGGACCAAAATGTGATGCAAAAATATAAAATAGACACACAATACAGCTGCTACCTGTCAAAGAAGGGACACTTTAATATTAGTACTGCTACCTTGAGCAGCTGACAAAATAAAAGAATCTACATGCATTTCAAGTAATCTATAACTTTGATTATTACAGTTATTTCTTAATTGTAAACCCTCCATGTTTTCTTCCAAAATTGCTATTTTGCGGAGGGATTATTAGGGGGAAGAGCAACATTTTGAGCCAAAAATTGGGGACAGTTGAGAGGTTGGCTATGCCTAATTCTATAAAGCAATTTATTTGCATGTACCTCTCAACCTGTTAATGCAGTAAATCTGAACAAGGCCAAATATATTGGGGGCACATATAAACAGTACTAAAAATTGCTCTTATATAAATTGAGACAGTTGATAGAACGGCTCTTACTTTAACATGCATTTTTATGAAGGTTATGAAGTCTGAAACTTATTATTTAGTGACTTCTGGCAAATCATTTAGGAATTAAAACTACAAATTTTATGAACAACAAACCAAAAATAAGAAGCAAAAATCTATTCATTCTTTGAAAATCTGGACAGTTGGGAGGTATAGCTCAGCTGGGCCTGTCTGAGTTTGCTGCCCACCATCCCCCTGACAAAATAATGGTTGAATGGAGCCTCTGCAGCCATTCCAATGAGCCATTACTTGGCTATTTCACTCCATTTACCATAAACACTAATGTGCATACTGCTTTACTTCAATGATGAGTTGGACTTCATTTGAAAGTTTTATTTTGTATTTTACAGCACAAACATTAAGTCATCTGTTAAACAAAGCAATGCAGTCTCACAATGAAAACTTAGCATTAAAACTTCTCTGCCCTCGAAACTCACATTCATTGAAACAGCATTGAAACCCACATTCAAAGAAAATACATTTTGCCAGTGGCAGATAAAGATTAATTTTGGGCTGTTTTCGAATCATAGGCCCCTTGCATATGAAACATACATGTGCTCTTTGATACACCTTCCTCATTGTACTAAAATTATATTCCTTGTACAATACAGTACACTTGTTAGAGGGTGTTTTAAATTTGTTTTGAACATTTTTCCAGTAAGCAATGAAACAAAACATATGCACCCATAATGGCAAAACTGTCCAGTTGAGAACATTTATCATAAAAAAGTCTACTCAGACTTCCACAGTCCACCATTATTAGTAAATATACACAATTCTACAGTCCACCATTATTAGTAAATATGCACAATTCCACAGTCCACCATTATTAGTAAATATGCACAATTCTGCAGTCCACCATTATCAGTAAATATGCACAATTCTACAGTGCACCTTTATCAGTAAATATGCACAATTCTACAGTCCATATTCAGTGAATTCAGTTCTTGCCATAGCTGTCAGCCTTAGCACAAAAACCTGGACAAAGCCAATA